>NW_026527323.1:0-75120 GCF_022682495.2 Desmodus rotundus
CCCTTGAGATATCAGGCCAGGTTCACAGGGTCCCTGGGCTGGTGTCAGAGTTAACGGAAGCCCTCCCTGCCATCCAGAGGACCGTGCGTTTTCCCGTGGACCACACTTCCCAGCAGCTCTCCCAGCCCCGCAGAGGCAGAGTGCCAGGGAAGAACTAGGGACCTGGGGCCGGGAAGAGGGGCCGGCCACGGTTCCGCGCCAGGTGGAGCGGGTCCCGGCGGGCGGGCGGGCGGGCGGGCGGGCGGGCGGGACCCTCGTCCACGGACCTGTTCTCCTGTGGGGAGTCTGGCCTGTGCTCCGCCTGGGAGGCTAAGAGCCTTGCTTCGCCTGCAACGCCCCCACCCTGCCACAAGGCGGCAGACTTGGGCCCAGCCGCTTCAACCCTCCAGTCTGTGCAGAAGCACCCAAAAATGGAGTGAGACCGCTGCGACCTCAGTCCCCCAGAGCTCGAACCCCCACCTCTGTGAGGGAATCGGCGGCCTCCTGTCCTTGGCGTCCGCAAAAGGCATTCACCTGCGGCGAACCAGGGCCTCGGGAGAGCAGGGCCAGGCCCCATGGTAGGAGCCCGGGGGAGGCAACGGCAGCCTCTGCGGCCAGGCCTCGGGCTCTCGCCGGGGCTCTCTCGGGGCACGGGCACCCTCTCTCGCCTAGAGAGTGCCCACGCCGTCCCTGGAGCCCCGCGAGACACCTGCTTCCCGTGATAAGAGGCCCCCTGCCTCCATGGAGCTTGGAACTCTGGGGCCGGGCTGCGGGTCACTGGGCTAAGTGGCTGGAGACGCGCAGACCCCTCCGTCCCGACCGCCCCACTGCGAAGATCCCCCTGTTCCTCCATCCGTAAGGGGGTCGCCCCTTACGGATGGAGGAACAGGGGGGAGGCCCCCAGGAGATGGCATTTGTCAGAGCCGCCGCTGGCCGGTTTCGGGCCAAGACGCGGGACCCGGCAGGCAGAGGGCAGGCAGCCCCACCAGAAGCCTCCCTCGGGGCAACGGGCCCCACCCTGGACATATCAGGACTGCTTCACAGAGTCCCTGGGGTCCTGTCCGTGGAACTGGAAGCTCTGCCCGCCACCCAGAGGTCCGTTCCTTTTCCCGTGGACCACACTTGCCAGCGCCTCTCCCACCCCGGCAGAGGCAGAGTGCCGGGGAAGAACTAGGGCCCCGGGGCCTCGATGAGGGGCGGGCCAGGGTTCCGCGCCTGGTGGGCAGGGGCCCGGGCGGGCCGGACCCACGCCCAGGGACCCCGTCTCCCGGGGGGACTCGGGCCTGAGACCTGTCTGGGGGGCTGAGAGTCTTTCTTGGCTCAAACGGCCCCACCCTGCCCCGAGGCGGCAAACCTGCACCGAGACGCTTCTACTCTCTAAAGTCTGGGCTGGACTTCGCGAGAAGGGACTGTGTCCGCTGGGACCCGGGTCCCACAGAGCTCGTACCCCCCTCCCCGTGAAGGCATCCGCGGCCTGTGGTCCTTGCTGTCCGCAAAAGGCATTCACCTGCGGAGAACCTGGGCCCAGGTGAGCGGGACCAGGCCCCACGGCAGGAGCCTAGGGAGGCCACTGGAGCCACGGGGGCCAGGGCTGGGCATTTTCCCGGGTGCTCTCTCGGGTCCCGGGTGCCCTCTCTCGCCCGGGGAGTGCCCACGCCGTCCCTTGAGCCCCGCAGGACGCCTGCATCCCGCCATAAGCGGCCCACCTCCTCCATGGAGCACGGACACAGGGGGCCGGGGTGCGAGCAACTGGCCTACGTGGCGGCAAACCCGCAGACCCCTCCGTCCCGTCCCCGCCACTGCGAAGATCCCCCTGTTCTTCCATCCGTAAAGGGGTCCCCCTTTACGGATGGAAGAACAGGGGGGAGGCGCCCAGGAGATGGCTTTTGTCCGAGCCGCGGCCGGGTGGTTTACGGGCCAAGAGGCGGGGCCGCGCAGGCGCAAGCAGGCCCCCCCACCACAAGCATCCCTCCGGGCAACGTGCCCCCCCACCCCCCCTTGAGATATCAGGCCAGGTTCACAGGGTCCCTGGGCTGGTGTCAGAGTTAACGGAAGCCCTCCCTGCCATCCAGAGGACCGTGCGTTTTCCCGTGGACCACACTTCCCAGCAGCTCTCCCACCCCCGCAGAGGCAGAGTGCCAGGGAAGAACTAGGAACCTGGGGCCGGGAAGAGGGGCCGGCCACGGTTCCGCGCCAGGTGGAGCGGGTCCCGGCGGGCGGGCGGGCGGGCGGGCGGTCGGGCGGGACCCTCGTCCACGGACCTGTTCTCCTGTGGGGAGTCTGGCCTGTGCCCCGCCTGGGAGGCTAAGAGCCTTGCTTCGCCTGCAACGCCCCCACCCTGCCACAAGGCGGCAGACTTGGGCCCAGCCGCTTCAACCCTCCAGTCTGTGCAGAAGCACCCAAAAATGGAGTGAGACCGCTGCGACCTCAGTCCCCCAGAGCTCAAACCCCCACCTCTGTGAGTGAATCGGCGGCCTCCTGTCCTTGGCGTCCGCAAAAGGCATTCACCTGCGGCGAACCAGGGCCTCGGGAGAGCAGGGCCAGGCCCCATGGTAGGAGCCCGGGGGAGGCAACGGCAGCCTCTGCGGCCAGGCCTCGGGCTCTCGCCGGGGCTCTCTCGGGGCACGGGCACCCTCTCTCGCCTAGAGAGTGCCCACGCCGTCCCTGGAGCCCCGTGAGACACCTGCTTCCCGTGATAAGAGGCCCCCTGCCTCCATGGAGCTTGGAACTCTGGGGCCGGGCTGCGGGTCACTGGGCTAAGTGGCTGGAGGCGCGCAGACCCCTCCGTCCCGACCGCCCCACTGCGAAGATCCCCCTGTTCCTCCATCCGTAAGGGGGTCGCCCCTTACGGATGGAGGAACAGGGGGATGGCCCCCAGGAGATGGCATTTGTCAGAGCCGCCGCTGGCCGGTTTCGGGCCAAGACGCGGGACCCGGCAGGCAGAGGGCAGGCAGCCCCAGCAGAAGCCTCCCTCGGGGCAACGGGCCCCACCCTGGACATATCAGGCCTGCTTCACAGAGTCCCTGGGGTCCTGTCCGTGGAACTGGAAGCTCTGCCCGCCACCCAGAGGTCCGTTCCTTTTCCCGTGGACCACACTTGCCAGCGCGTCTCCCACCCCGGCAGAGGCAGAGTGCCGGGGAAGAACTAGGGCCCCGGGGCCTCGATGAGGGGCGGGCCAGGGTTCCGCGCCTGGTGGGCAGGGGCCCGGGCGGGCCGGACCCACGCCCAGGGACCCCGTCTCCCGGGGGGACTCGGGCCTGAGACCTGCCTGGGGGGCTGAGAGTCTTTCTTGGCTCAAACGGCCCCACCCTGCCCCGAGGCGGCAAACCTGCACCGAGACGCTTCTACTCTCTAAAGTCTGGGCTGTACTTCGCGAGAAGGGACTGTGTCCGCTGGGACCCGGGTCCCACAGAGCTCGAACCCCCCTCCCCGTGAAGGCATCCGCGGCCTGTGGTCCTTGCTGTCCGCAAAAGGCATTCACCTGCGGAGAACCTGGGCCCAGGTGAGCGGGACCAGGCCCCACGGCAGGAGCCTAGGGAGGCCACTGGAGCCACGGGGGCCAGGGCTGGGCATTTTCCCGGGTGCTCTCTCGGGTCCCGGGTGCCCTCTCTCGCCCGGGGAGTGCCCACGCCGTCCCTTGAGCCCCGCAGGACGCCTGCATCCCGCCATAAGCGGCCCACCTCCTCCATGGAGCACGGACACAGGGGGCCGGGGTGCGAGCAACTGGCCTACGTGGCGGCAAACCCGCAGACCCCTCCGTCCCGTCCCCGCCACTGCGAAGATCCCCCTGTTCTTCCATCCGTAAAGGGGTCCCCCTTTACGGATGGAAGAACAGGGGGGAGGCGCCCAGGAGATGGCTTTTGTCCGAGCCGCGGCCCGGTGGTTTACGGGCCAAGAGGCGGGGCCGCGCAGGCGCAAGCAGGCCCCCCCACCACAAGCATCCCTCCGGGCAACGTGCCCCCCCACCCCCCCTTGAGATATCAGGCCAGGTTCACAGGGTCCCTGGGCTGGTGTCAGAGTTAACGGAAGCCCTCCCTGCCATCCAGAGGACCGTGCGTTTTCCCGTGGACCACACTTCCCAGCAGCTCTCCCACCCCCGCAGAGGCAGAGTGCCAGGGAAGAACTAGGGACCTGGGGCCGGGAAGAGGGGCCGGCCACGGTTCCGCGCCAGGTGGAGCGGGTCCCGGCGGGCGGGCGGGCGGGCGGGCGGGACCCTCGTCCACGGACCTGTTCTCCTGTGGGGAGTCTGGCCTGTGCCCCGCCTGGGAGGCTAAGAGCCTTGCTTCGCCTGCAACGCCCCCACCCTGCCACAAGGCGGCAGACTTGGGCCCAGCCGCTTCAACCCTCCAGTCTGTGCAGAAGCACCCAAAAATGGAGTGAGACCGCTGCGACCTCAGTCCCCCAGAGCTCGAACCCCCACCTCTGTGAGGGAATCGGCGGCCTCCTGTCCTTGGCGTCCGCAAAAGGCATTCACCTGCGGCGAACCAGGGCCTCGGGAGAGCAGGGCCAGGCCCCATGGTAGGAGCCCGGGGGAGGCAACGGCAGCCTCTGCGGCCAGGCCTCGGGCTCTCGCCGGGGCTCTCTCGGGGCACGGGCACCCTCTCTCGCCTAGAGAGTGCCCACGCCGTCCCTGGAGCCCCGCGAGACACCTGCTTCCCGTGATAAGAGGCCCCCTGCCTCCATGGAGCTTGGAACTCTGGGGCCGGGCTGCGGGTCACTGGGCTAAGTGGCTGGAGGCGCGCAGACCCCTCCGTTCCGACCGACCCACTGCGAAGATCCCCCTGTTCCTCCATCCGTAAGGGGGTCGCCCCTTACGGATGGAGGAACAGGGGGATGGCCCCCAGGAGATGGCATTTGTCAGAGCCGCCGCTGGCCGGTTTCGGGCCAAGACGCGGGACCCGGCAGGCAGAGGGCAGGCAGCCCCACCAGAAGCCTCCCTCGGGGCAACGGGCCCCACCCTGGACATATCAGGCCTGCTTCACAGAGTCCCTGGGGTCCTGTCCGTGGAACTGGAAGCTCTGCCCGCCACCCAGAGGTCCGTTCCTTTTCCCGTGGACCACACTTGCCAGCGCGTCTCCCACCCCGGCAGAGGCAGAGTGCCGGGGAAGAACTAGGGCCCCGGGGCCTCGATGAGGGGCGGGCCAGGGTTCCGCGCCTGGTGGGCAGGGGCCCGGGCGGGCCGGACCCACGCCCAGGGACCCCGTCTCCCGGGGGGACTCGGGCCTGAGACCTGCCTGGGGGGCTGAGAGTCTTTCTTGGCTCAAACGGCCCCACCCTGCCCCGAGGCGGCAAACCTGCACCGAGACGCTTCTACTCTCTAAAGTCTGGGCTGCACTTCGCGAGAAGGGACTGTGTCCGCTGGGACCCGGGTCCCACAGAGCTCGAACCCCCCTCCCCGTGAAGGCATCCGCGGCCTGTGGTCCTTGCTGTCCGCAAAAGGCATTCACCTGCGGAGAACCTGGGCCCAGGTGAGCGGGACCAGGCCCCACGGCAGGAGCCTAGGGAGGCCACTGGAGCCACGGGGGCCAGGGCTGGGCATTTTCCCGGGTGCTCTCTCGGGTCCCGGGTGCCCTCTCTCGCCCGGGGAGTGCCCACGCCGTCCCTTGAGCCCCGCAGGACGCCTGCATCCCGCCATAAGCGGCCCACCTCCTCCATGGAGCACGGACACAGGGGGCCGGGGTGCGAGCAACTGGCCTACGTGGCGGCAAACCCGCAGACCCCTCCGTCCCGTCCCCGCCACTGCGAAGATCCCCCTGTTCTTCCATCCGTAAAGGGGTCCCCCTTTACGGATGGAAGAACAGGGGGGAGGCGCCCAGGAGATGGCTTTTGTCCGAGCCGCGGCCGGGTGGTTTACGGGCCAAGAGGCGGGGCCGCGCAGGCGCAAGCAGGCCCCCCCACCACAAGCATCCCTCCGGGCAACGTGCCCCCCCACCCCCCCTTGAGATATCAGGCCAGGTTCACAGGGTCCCTGGGCTGGTGTCAGAGTTAACGGAAGCCCTCCCTGCCATCCAGAGGACCGTGCGTTTTCCCGTGGACCACACTTCCCAGCAGCTCTCCCACCCCCGCAGAGGCAGAGTGCCAGGGAAGAACTAGGGACCTGGGGCCGGGAAGAGGGGCCGGCCACGGTTCCGCGCCAGGTGGAGCGGGTCCCGGCGGGCGGGCGGGCGGGCGGGCGGGCGGGCGGGACCCTCGTCCACGGACCTGTTCTCCTGTGGGGTGTCTGGCCTGTGCCCCGCCGGGGAGGCTAAGAGCCTTGCTTCGCCTGCAACGCCCCCACCCTGCCACAAGGCGGCAGACTTGGGCCCAGCCGCTTCAACCCTCCAGTCTGTGCAGAAGCACCCAAAAATGGAGTGAGACCGCTGCGACCTCAGTCCCCCAGAGCTCGAACCCCCACCTCTGTGAGGGAATCGGCGGCCTCCTGTCCTTGGCGTCCGCAAAAGGCATTCACCTGCGGCGAACCAGGGCCTCGGGAGAGCAGGGCCAGGCCCCATGGTAGGAGCCCGGGGGAGGCAACGGCAGCCTCTGCGGCCAGGCCTCGGGCTCTCGCCGGGGCTCTCTCGGGGCACGGGCACCCTCTCTCGCCTAGAGAGTGCCCACGCCGTCCCTGGAGCCCCGCGAGACACCTGCTTCCCGTGATAAGAGGCCCCCTGCCTCCATGGAGCTTGGAACTCTGGGGCCGGGCTGCGGGTCACTGGGCTAAGTGGCTGGAGGCGCGCAGACCCCTCCGTCCCGACCGCCCCACTGCGAAGATGCCCCTGTTCCTCCATCCGTAAGGGGGTCGCCCCTTACGGATGGAGGAACAGGGGGATGGCCCCCAGGAGATGGCATTTGTCAGAGCCGCCGCTGGCCGGTTTCGGGCCAAGACGCGGGACCCGGCAGGCAGAGGGCAGGCAGCCCCACCAGAAGCCTCCCTCGGGGCAACGCGCCCCACCCTGGACATATCAGGCCTGCTTCACAGAGTCCCTGGGGTCCTGTCCGTGGAACTGGAAGCTCTGCCCGCCACCCAGAGGTCCGTTCCTTTTCCCGTGGACCACACTTGCCAGCGCGTCTCCCACCCCGGCAGAGGCAGAGTGCCGGGGAAGAACTAGGGCCCCGGGGCCTCGATGAGGGGCGGGCCAGGGTTCCGCGCCTGGTGGGCAGGGGCCCGGGCGGGCCGGACCCACGCCCAGGGACCCCGTCTCCCGGGGGGACTCGGGCCTGAGACCTGCCTGGGGGGCTGAGAGTCTTTCTTGGCTCAAACGGCCCCACCCTGCCCCGAGGCGGCAAACCTGCACCGAGACGCTTCTACTCTCTAAAGTCTGGGCTGGACTTCGCGAGAAGGGACTGTGTCCGCTGGGACCCGGGTCCCACAGAGCTCGAACCCCCCTCCCCGTGAAGGCATCCGCGGCCTGTGGTCCTTGCTGTCCGCAAAAGGCATTCACCTGCGGAGAACCTGGGCCCAGGTGAGCGGGACCAGGCCCCACGGCAGGAGCCTAGGGAGGCCACTGGAGCCACGGGGGCCAGGGCTGGGCATTTTCCCGGGTGCTCTCTCGGGTCCCGGGTGCCCTCTCTCGCCCGGGGAGTGCCCACGCCGTCCCTTGAGCCCCGCAGGACGCCTGCATCCCGCCATAAGCGGCCCACCTCCTCCATGGAGCACGGACACAGGGGGCCGGGGTGCGAGCAACTGGCCTACGTGGCGGCAAACCCGCAGACCCCTCCGTCCCGTCCCCGCCACTGCGAAGATCCCCCTGTTCTTCCATCCGTAAAGGGGTCCCCCTTTACGGATGGAAGAACAGGGGGGAGGCGCCCAGGAGATGGCTTTTGTCCGAGCCGCGGCCGGGTGGTTTACGGGCCAAGAGGCGGGGCCGCGCAGGCGCAAGCAGGCCCCCCCACCACAAGCATCCCTCCGGGCAACGTGCCCCCCCACCCCCCCTTGAGATATCAGGCCAGGTTCACAGGGTCCCTGGGCTGGTGTCAGAGTTAACGGAAGCCCTCCCTGCCATCCAGAGGACCGTGCGTTTTCCCGTGGACCACACTTCCCAGCAGCTCTCCCACCCCCGCAGAGGCAGAGTGCCAGGGAAGAACTAGGGACCTGGGGCCGGGAAGAGGGGCCGGCCACGGTTCCGCGCCAGGTGGAGCGGGTCCCGGCGGGCGGGCGGGCGGGCGGGCGGGCGGGACCCTCGTCCACGGACCTGTTCTCCTGTGGGGAGTCTGGCCTGTGCCCCGCCTGGGAGGCTAAGAGCCTTGCTTCGCCTGCAACGCCCCCACCCTGCCACAAGGCGGCAGACTTGGGCCCAGCCGCTTCAACCCTCCAGTCTGTGCAGAAGCACCCAAAAATGGAGTGAGACCGCTGCGACCTCAGTCCCCCAGAGCTCGAACCCCCACCTCTGTGAGGGAATCGGCGGCCTCCTGTCCTTGGCGTCCGCAAAAGGCATTCACCTGCGGCGAACCAGGGCCTCGGGAGAGCAGGGCCAGGCCCCATGGTAGGAGCCCGGGGGAGGCAACGGCAGCCTCTGCGGCCAGGCCTCGGGCTCTCGCCGGGGCTCTCTCGGGGCACGGGCACCCTCTCTCGCCTAGAGAGTGCCCACGCCGTCCCTGGAGCCCCGCGAGACACCTGCTTCCCGTGATAAGAGGCCCCCTGCCTCCATGGAGCTTGGAACTCTGGGGCCGGGCTGCGGGTCACTGGGCTAAGTGGCTGGAGGCGCGCAGACCCCTCCGTCCCGACCGCACCACTGCGAAGATCCCCCTGTTCCTCCATCCGTAAGGGGGTCGCCCCTTACGGATGGAGGAACAGGGGGATGGCCCCCAGGAGATGGCATTTGTCAGAGCCGCCGCTGGCCGGTTTCGGGCCAAGACGCGGGACCCGGCAGGCAGAGGGCAGGCAGCCCCACCAGAAGCCTCCCTCGGGGCAACGGGCCCCACCCTGGACATATCAGGCCTGCTTCACAGAGTCCCTGGGGTCCTGTCCGTGGAACTGGAAGCTCTGCCCGCCACCCAGAGGTCCGTTCCTTTTCCCGTGGACCACACTTGCCAGCGCGTCTCCCACCCCGGCAGAGGCAGAGTGCCGGGGAAGAACTAGGGCCCCGGGGCCTCGATGAGGGGCGGGCCAGGGTTCCGCGCCTGGTGGGCAGGGGCCCGGGCGGGCCGGACCCACGCCCAGGGACCCCGTCTCCCGGGGGGACTCGGGCCTGAGACCTGCCTGGGGGGCTGAGAGTCTTTCTTGGCTCAAACGGCCCCACCCTGCCCCGAGGCGGCAAACCTGCACCGAGACGCTTCTACTCTCTAAAGTCTGGGCTGCACTTCGCGAGAAGGGACTGTGTCCGCTGGGACCCGGGTCCCACAGAGCTCGAACCCCCCTCCCCGTGAAGGCATCCGCGGCCTGTGGTCCTTGCTGTCCGCAAAAGGCATTCACCTGCGGAGAACCTGGGCCCAGGTGAGCGGGACCAGGCCCCACGGCAGGAGCCTAGGGAGGCCACTGGAGCCACGGGGGCCAGGGCTGGGCATTTTCCCGGGTGCTCTCTCGGGTCCCGGGTGCCCTCTCTCGCCCGGGGAGTGCCCACGCCGTCCCTTGAGCCCCGCAGGACGCCTGCATCCCGCCATAAGCGGCCCACCTCCTCCATGGAGCACGGACACAGGGGGCCGGGGTGCGAGCAACTGGCCTACGTGGCGGCAAACCCGCAGACCCCTCCGTCCCGTCCCCGCCACTGCGAAGATCCCCCTGTTCTTCCATCCGTAAAGGGGTCCCCCTTTACGGATGGAAGAACAGTGGGGAGGCGCCCAGGAGATGGCTTTTGTCCGAGCCGCGGCCGGGTGGTTTACGGGCCAAGAGGCGGGGCCGCGCAGGCGCAAGCAGGCCCCCCCACCACAAGCATCCCTCCGGGCAACGTGCCCCCCCACGCACCCTTGAGATATCAGGCCAGGTTCACAGGGTCCCTGGGCTGGTGTCAGAGTTAACGGAAGCCCTCCCTGCCATCCAGAGGACCGTGCGTTTTCCCGTGGACCACACTTCCCAGCAGCTCTCCCACCCCCGCAGAGGCAGAGTGCCAGGGAAGAACTAGGGACCTGGGGCCGGGAAGAGGGGCCGGCCACGGTTCCGCGCCAGGTGGAGCGGGTCCCGGCGGGCGGGCGGGCGGGCGGGCGGGCGGGCGGGACCCTCGTCCACGGACCTGTTCTCCTGTGGGGAGTCTGGCCTGTGCCCCGCCTGGGAGGCTAAGAGCCTTGCTTCGCCTGCAACGCCCCCACCCTGCCACAAGGCGGCAGACTTGGGCCCAGCCGCTTCAACCCTCCAGTCTGTGCAGAAGCACCCAAAAATGGAGTGAGACCGCTGCGACCTCAGTCCCCCAGAGCTCGAACCCCCACCTCTGTGAGGGAATCGGCGGCCTCCTGTCCTTGGCGTCCGCAAAAGGCATTCACCTGCGGCGAACCAGGGCCTCGGGAGAGCAGGGCCAGGCCCCATGGTAGGAGCCCGGGGGAGGCAACGGCAGCCTCTGCGGCCAGGCCTCGGGCTCTCGCCGGGGCTCTCTCGGGGCACGGGCACCCTCTCTCGCCTAGAGAGTGCCCACGCCGTCCCTGGAGCCCCGCGAGACACCTGCTTCCCGTGATAAGAGGCCCCCTGCCTCCATGGAGCTTGGAACTCTGGGGCCGGGCTGCGGGTCACTGGGCTAAGTGGCTGGAGGCGCGCAGACCCCTCCGTCCCGACCGCCCCACTGCGAAGATCCCCCTGTTCCTCCATCCGTAAGGGGGTCGCCCCTTACGGATGGAGGAACAGGGGGATGGCCCCCAGGAGATGGCATTTGTCAGAGCCGCCGCTGGCCGGTTTCGGGCCAAGACGCGGGACCCGGCAGGCAGAGGGCAGGCAGCCCCAGCAGAAGCCTCCCTCGGGGCAACGGGCCCCACCCTGGACATATCAGGCCTGCTTCACAGAGTCCCTGGGGTCCTGTCCGTGGAACTGGAAGCTCTGCCCGCCACCCAGAGGTCCGTTCCTTTTCCCGTGGACCACACTTGCCAGCGCGTCTCCCACCCCGGCAGAGGCAGAGTGCCGGGGAAGAACTAGGGCCCCGGGGCCTCGATGAGGGGCGGGCCAGGGTTCCGCGCCTGGTGGGCAGGGGCCCGGGCGGGCCGGACCCACGCCCAGGGACCCCGTCTCCCGGGGGGACTCGGGCCTGAGACCTGCCTGGGGGGCTGAGAGTCTTTCTTGGCTCAAACGGCCCCACCCTGCCCCGAGGCGGCAAACCTGCACCGAGACGCTTCTACTCTCTAAAGTCTGGGCTGCACTTCGCGAGAAGGGACTGTGTCCGCTGGGACCCGGGTCCCACAGAGCTCGAACCCCCCTCCCCGTGAAGGCATCCGCGGCCTGTGGTCCTTGCTGTCCGCAAAAGGCATTCACCTGCGGAGAACCTGGGCCCAGGTGAGCGGGACCAGGCCCCACGGCAGGAGCCTAGGGAGGCCACTGGAGCCACGGGGGCCAGGGCTGGGCATTTTCCCGGGTGCTCTCTCGGGTCCCGGGTGCCCTCTCTCGCCCGGGGAGTGCCCACGCCGTCCCTTGAGCCCCGCAGGACGCCTGCATCCCGCCATAAGCGGCCCACCTCCTCCATGGAGCACGGACACAGGGGGCCGGGGTGCGAGCAACTGGCCTACGTGGCGGCAAACCCGCAGACCCCTCCGTCCCGTCCCCGCCACTGCGAAGATCCCCCTGTTCTTCCATCCGTAAAGGGGTCCCCCTTTACGGATGGAAGAACAGGGGGGAGGCGCCCAGGAGATGGCTTTTGTCCGAGCCGCGGCCGGGTGGTTTACGGGCCAAGAGGCGGGGCCGCGCAGGCGCAAGCAGGCCCCCCCACCACAAGCATCCCTCCGGGCAACGTGCCCCCCCACCCCCCCTTGAGATATCAGGCCAGGTTCACAGGGTCCCTGGGCTGGTGTCAGAGTTAACGGAAGCCCTCCCTGCCATCCAGAGGACCGTGCGTTTTCCCGTGGACCACACTTCCCAGCAGCTCTCCCACCCCCGCAGAGGCAGAGTGCCAGGGAAGAACTAGGAACCTGGGGCCGGGAAGAGGGGCCGGCCACGGTTCCGCGCCAGGTGGAGCGGGTCCCGGCGGGCGGGCGGGCGGGCGGGCGGTCGGGCGGGACCCTCGTCCACGGACCTGTTCTCCTGTGGGGAGTCTGGCCTGTGCCCCGCCTGGGAGGCTAAGAGCCTTGCTTCGCCTGCAACGCCCCCACCCTGCCACAAGGCGGCAGACTTGGGCCCAGCCGCTTCAACCCTCCAGTCTGTGCAGAAGCACCCAAAAATGGAGTGAGACCGCTGCGACCTCAGTCCCCCAGAGCTCGAACCCCCACCTCTGTGAGGGAATCGGCGGCCTCCTGTCCTTGGCGTCCGCAAAAGGCATTCACCTGCGGCGAACCAGGGCCTCGGGAGAGCAGGGCCAGGCCCCATGGTAGGAGCCCGGGGGAGGCAACGGCAGCCTCTGCGGCCAGGCCTCGGGCTCTCGCCGGGGCTCTCTCGGGGCACGGGCACCCTCTCTCGCCTAGAGAGTGCCCACGCCGTCCCTGGAGCCCCGCGAGACACCTGCTTCCCGTGATAAGAGGCCCCCTGCCTCCATGGAGCTTGGAACTCTGGGGCCGGGCTGCGGGTCACTGGGCTAAGTGGCTGGAGGCGCGCAGACCCCTCCGTCCCGACCGCCCCACTGCGAAGATCCCCCTGTTCCTCCATCCGTAAGGGGGTCGCCCCTTACGGATGGAGGAACAGGGGGATGGCCCCCAGGAGATGGCATTTGTCAGAGCCGCCGCTGGCCGGTTTCGGGCCAAGACGCGGGACCCGGCAGGCAGAGGGCAGGCAGCCCCAGCAGAAGCCTCCCTCGGGGCAACGGGCCCCACCCTGGACATATCAGGCCTGCTTCACAGAGTCCCTGGGGTCCTGTCCGTGGAACTGGAAGCTCTGCCCGCCACCCAGAGGTCCGTTCCTTTTCCCGTGGACCACACTTGCCAGCGCGTCTCCCACCCCGGCAGAGGCAGAGTGCCGGGGAAGAACTAGGGCCCCGGGGCCTCGATGAGGGGCGGGCCAGGGTTCCGCGCCTGGTGGGCAGGGGCCCGGGCGGGCCGGACCCACGCCCAGGGACCCCGTCTCCCGGGGGGACTCGGGCCTGAGACCTGCCTGGGGGGCTGAGAGTCTTTCTTGGCTCAAACGGCCCCACCCTGCCCCGAGGCGGCAAACCTGCACCGAGACGCTTCTACTCTCTAAAGTCTGGGCTGCACTTCGCGAGAAGGGACTGTGTCCGCTGGGACCCGGGTCCCACAGAGCTCGAACCCCCCTCCCCGTGAAGGCATCCGCGGCCTGTGGTCCTTGCTGTCCGCAAAAGGCATTCACCTGCGGAGAACCTGGGCCCAGGTGAGCGGGACCAGGCCCCACGGCAGGAGCCTAGGGAGGCCACTGGAGCCACGGGGGCCAGGGCTGGGCATTTTCCCGGGTGCTCTCTCGGGTCCCGGGTGCACTCTCTCGCCCGGGGAGTGCCCACGCCGTCCCTTGAGCCCCGCAGGACGCCTGCATCCCGCCATAAGCGGCCCACCTCCTCCATGGAGCACGGACACAGGGGGCCGGGGTGCGAGCAACTGGCCTACGTGGCGGCAAACCCGCAGACCCCTCCGTCCCGTCCCCGCCACTGCGAAGATCCCCCTGTTCTTCCATCCGTAAAGGGGTCCCCCTTTACGGATGGAAGAACAGGGGGGAGGCGCCCAGGAGATGGCTTTTGTCCGAGCCGCGGCCGGGTGGTTTACGGGCCAAGAGGCGGGGCCGCGCAGGCGCAAGCAGGCCCCCCCACCACAAGCATCCCTCCGGGCAACGTGCCCCCCCACCCCCCCTTGAGATATCAGGCCAGGTTCACAGGGTCCCTGGGCTGGTGTCAGAGTTAACGGAAGCCCTCCCTGCCATCCAGAGGACCGTGCGTTTTCCCGTGGACCACACTTCCCAGCAGCTCTCCCACCCCCGCAGAGGCAGAGTGCCAGGGAAGAACTAGGGACCTGGGGCCGGGAAGAGGGGCCGGCCACGGTTCCGCGCCAGGTGGAGCGGGTCCCGGCGGGCGGGCGGGCGGGACCCTCGTCCACGGACCTGTTCTCCTGTGGGGAGTCTGGCCTGTGCCCCGCCTGGGAGGCTAAGAGCCTTGCTTCGCCTGCAACGCCCCCACCCTGCCACAAGGCGGCAGACTTGGGCCCAGCCGCTTCAACCCTCCAGTCTGTGCAGAAGCACCCAAAAATGGAGTGAGACCGCTGCGACCTCAGTCCCCCAGAGCTCGAACCCCCACCTCTGTGAGGGAATCGGCGGCCTCCTGTCCTTGGCGTCCGCAAAAGGCATTCACCTGCGGCGAACCAGGGCCTCGGGAGAGCAGGGCCAGGCCCCATGGTAGGAGCCCGGGGGAGGCAACGGCAGCCTCTGCGGCCAGGCCTCGGGCTCTCGCCGGGGCTCTCTCGGGGCACGGGCACCCTCTCTCGCCTAGAGAGTGCCCACGCCGTCCCTGGAGCCCCGCGAGACACCTGCTTCCCGTGATAAGAGGCCCCCTGCCTCCATGGAGCTTGGAACTCTGGGGCCGGGCTGCGGGTCACTGGGCTAAGTGGCTGGAGGCGCGCAGACCCCTCCGTCCCGACCGCCCCACTGCGAAGATCCCCCTGTTCCTCCATCCGTAAGGGGGTCGCCCCTTACGGATGGAGGAACAGGGGGATGGCCCCCAGGAGATGGCATTTGTCAGAGCCGCCGCTGGCCGGTTTCGGGCCAAGACGCGGGACCCGGCAGGCAGAGGGCAGGCAGCCCCAGCAGAAGCCTCCCTCGGGGCAACGGGCCCCACCCTGGACATATCAGGCCTGCTTCACAGAGTCCCTGGGGTCCTGTCCGTGGAACTGGAAGCTCTGCCCGCCACCCAGAGGTCCGTTCCTTTTCCCGTGGACCACACTTGCCAGCGCGTCTCCCACCCCGGCAGAGGCAGAGTGCCGGGGAAGAACTAGGGCCCCGGGGCCTCGATGAGGGGCGGGCCAGGGTTCCGCGCCTGGTGGGCAGGGGCCCGGGCGGGCCGGACCCACGCCCAGGGACCCCGTCTCCCGGGGGGACTCGGGCCTGAGACCTGCCTGGGGGGCTGAGAGTCTTTCTTGGCTCAAACGGCCCCACCCTGCCCCGAGGCGGCAAACCTGCACCGAGACGCTTCTACTCTCTAAAGTCTGGGCTGCACTTCGCGAGAAGGGACTGTGTCCGCTGGGACCCGGGTCCCACAGAGCTCGAACCCCCCTCCCCGTGAAGGCATCCGCGGCCTGTGGTCCTTGCTGTCCGCAAAAGGCATTCACCTGCGGAGAACCTGGGCCCAGGTGAGCGGGACCAGGCCCCACGGCAGGAGCCTAGGGAGGCCACTGGAGCCACGGGGGCCAGGGCTGGGCATTTTCCCGGGTGCTCTCTCGGGTCCCGGGTGCCCTCTCTCGCCCGGGGAGTGCCCACGCCGTCCCTTGAGCCCCGCAGGACGCCGGCATCCCGCCATAAGCGGCCCACCTCCTCCATGGAGCACGGACACAGGGGGCCGGGGTGCGAGCAACTGGCCTACGTGGCGGCAAACCCGCAGACCCCTCCGTCCCGTCCCCGCCACTGCGAAGATCCCCCTGTTCTTCCATCCGTAAAGGGGTCCCCCTTTACGGATGGAAGAACAGGGGGGAGGCGCCCAGGAGATGGCTTTTGTCCGAGCCGCGGCCGGGTGGTTTACGGGCCAAGAGGCGGGGCCGCGCAGGCGCAAGCAGGCCCCCCCACCACAAGCATCCCTCCGGGCAACGTGCCCCCCCACCCCCCCTTGAGATATCAGGCCAGGTTCACAGGGTCCCTGGGCTGGTGTCAGAGTTAACGGAAGCCCTCCCTGCCATCCAGAGGACCGTGCGTTTTCCCGTGGACCACACTTCCCAGCAGCTCTCCCACCCCCGCAGAGGCAGAGTGCCAGGGAAGAACTAGGGACCTGGGGCCGGGAAGAGGGGCCGGCCACGGTTCCGCGCCAGGTGGAGCGGGTCCCGGCGGGCGGGCGGGCGGGCGGGCGGGCGGGCGGGACCCTCGTCCACGGACCTGTTCTCCTGTGGGGAGTCTGGCCTGTGCCCCGCCTGGGAGGCTAAGAGCCTTGCTTCGCCTGCAACGCCCCCACCCTGCCACAAGGCGGCAGACTTGGGCCCAGCCGCTTCAACCCTCCAGTCTGTGCAGAAGCACCCAAAAATGGAGTGAGACCGCTGCGACCTCAGTCCCCCAGAGCTCGAACCCCCACCTCTGTGAGGGAATCGGCGGCCTCCTGTCCTTGGCGTCCGCAAAAGGCATTCACCTGCGGCGAACCAGGGCCTCGGGAGAGCAGGGCCAGGCCCCATGGTAGGAGCCCGGGGGAGGCAACGGCAGCCTCTGCGGCCAGGCCTCGGGCTCTCGCCGGGGCTCTCTCGGGGCACGGGCACCCTCTCTCGCCTAGAGAGTGCCCACGCCGTCCCTGGAGCCCCGCGAGACACCTGCTTCCCGTGATAAGAGGCCCCCTGCCTCCATGGAGCTTGGAACTCTGGGGCCGGGCTGCGGGTCACTGGGCTAAGTGGCTGGAGGCGCGCAGACCCCTCCGTCCCGACCGCCCCACTGCGAAGATCCCCCTGTTCCTCCATCCGTAAGGGGGTCGCCCCTTTTGGATGGAGGAACAGGGGGTTGGCCCCCAGGAGATGGCATTTGTCAGAGCCGCCGCTGGCCGGTTTCGGGCCAAGACGCGGGACCCGGCAGGCAGAGGGCAGGCAGCCCCAGCAGAAGCCTCCCTCGGGGCAACGGGCCCCACCCTGGACATATCAGGCCTGCTTCACAGAGTCCCTGGGGTCCTGTCCGTGGAACTGGAAGCTCTGCCCGCCACCCAGAGGTCCGTTCCTTTTCCCGTGGACCACACTTGCCAGCGCGTCTCCCACCCCGGCAGAGGCAGAGTGCCGGGGAAGAACTAGGGCCCCGGGGCCTCGATGAGGGGCGGGCCAGGGTTCCGCGCCTGGTGGGCAGGGGCCCGGGCGGGCCGGACCCACGCCCAGGGACCCCGTCTCCCGGGGGGACTCGTGCCTGAGACCTGCCTGGGGGGCTGAGAGTCTTTCTTGGCTCAAACGGCCCCACCCTGCCCCGAGGCGGCAAACCTGCACCGAGACGCTTCTACTCTCTAAAGTCTGGGCTGCACTTCGCGAGAAGGGACTGTGTCCGCTGGGACCCGGGTCCCACAGAGCTCGAACCCCCCTCCCCGTGAAGGCATCCGCGGCCTGTGGTCCTTGCTGTCCGCAAAAGGCATTCACCTGCGGAGAACCTGGGCCCAGGTGAGCGGGACCAGGCCCCACGGCAGGAGCCTAGGGAGGCCACTGGAGCCACGGGGGCCAGGGCTGGGCATTTTCCCGGGTGCTCTCTCGGGTCCCGGGTGCCCTCTCTCGCCCGGGGAGTGCCCACGCCGTCCCTTGAGCCCCGCAGGACGCCTGCATCCCGCCATAAGCGGCCCACCTCCTCCATGGAGCACGGACACAGGGGGCCGGGGTGCGAGCAACTGGCCTACGTGGCGGCAAACCCGCAGACCCCTCCGTCCCGTCCCCGCCACTGCGAAGATCCCCCTGTTCTTCCATCCGTAAAGGGGTCCCCCTTTACGGATGGAAGAACAGGGGGGAGGCGCCCAGGAGATGGCTTTTGTCCGAGCCGCGGCCGGGTGGTTTACGGGCCAAGAGGCGGGGCCGCGCAGGCGCAAGCAGGCCCCCCCACCACAAGCATCCCTCCGGGCAACGTGCCCCCCCACCCCCCCTTGAGATATCAGGCCAGGTTCACAGGGTCCCTGGGCTGGTGTCAGAGTTAACGGAAGCCCTCCCTGCCATCCAGAGGACCGTGCGTTTTCCCGTGGACCACACTTCCCAGCAGCTCTCCCACCCCCGCAGAGGCAGAGTGCCAGGGAAGAACTAGGGACCTGGGGCCGGGAAGAGGGGCCGGCCACGGTTCCGCGCCAGGTGGAGCGGGTCCCGGCGGGCGGGCGGGCGGGCGGGCGGGCGGGCGGGACCCTCGTCCACGGACCTGTTCTCCTGTGGGGAGTCTGGCCTGTGCTCCGCCTGGGAGGCTAAGAGCCTTGCTTCGCCTGCAACGCCCCCACCCTGCCACAAGGCGGCAGACTTGGGCCCAGCCGCTTCAACCCTCCAGTCTGTGCAGAAGCACCCAAAAATGGAGTGAGACCGCTGCGACCTCAGTCCCCCAGAGCTCGAACCCCCACCTCTGTGAGGGAATCGGCGGCCTCCTGTCCTTGGCGTCCGCAAAAGGCATTCACCTGCGGCGAACCAGGGCCTCGGGAGAGCAGGGCCAGGCCCCATGGTAGGAGCCCGGGGGAGGCAACGGCAGCCTCTGCGGCCAGGCCTCGGGCTCTCGCCGGGGCTCTCTCGGGGCACGGGCACCCTCTCTCGCCTAGAGAGTGCCCACGCCGTCCCTGGAGCCCCGCGAGACACCTGCTTCCCGTGATAAGAGGCCCCCTGCCTCCATGGAGCTTGGAACTCTGGGGCCGGGCTGCGGGTCACTGGGCTAAGTGGCTGGAGACGCGCAGACCCCTCCGTCCCGACCGCCCCACTGCGAAGATCCCCCTGTTCCTCCATCCGTAAGGGGGTCGCCCCTTACGGATGGAGGAACAGGGGGGAGGCCCCCAGGAGATGTCATTTGTCAGAGCCGCCGCTGGCCGGTTTCGGGCCAAGACGCGGGACCCGGCAGGCAGAGGGCAGGCAGCCCCACCAGAAGCCTCCCTCGGGGCAACGGGCCCCACCCTGGACATATCAGGACTGCTTCACAGAGTCCCTGGGGTCCTGTCCGTGGAACTGGAAGCTCTGCCCGCCACCCAGAGGTCCGTTCCTTTTCCCGTGGACCACACTTGCCAGCGCCTCTCCCACCCCGGCAGAGGCAGAGTGCCGGGGAAGAACTAGGGCCCCGGGGCCTCGATGAGGGGCGGGCCAGGGTTCCGCGCCTGGTGGGCAGGGGCCCGGGCGGGCCGGACCCACGCCCAGGGACCCCGTCTCCCGGGGGGACTCGGGCCTGAGACCTGCCTGGGGGGCTGAGAGTCTTTCTTGGCTCAAACGGCCCCACCCTGCCCCGAGGCGGCAAACCTGCACCGAGACGCTTCTACTCTCTAAAGTCTGGGCTGGACTTCGCGAGAAGGGACTGTGTCCGCTGGGACCCGGGTCCCACAGAGCTCGTACCCCCCTCCCCGTGAAGGCATCCGCGGCCTGTGGTCCTTGCTGTCCGCAAAAGGCATTCACCTGCGGAGAACCTGGGCCCAGGTGAGCGGGACCAGGCCCCACGGCAGGAGCCTAGGGAGGCCACTGGAGCCACGGGGGCCAGGGCTGGGCATTTTCCCGGGTGCTCTCTCGGGTCCCGGGTGCCCTCTCTCGCCCGGGGAGTGCCCACGCCGTCCCTTGAGCCCCGCAGGACGCCTGCATCCCGCCATAAGCGGCCCACCTCCTCCATGGAGCACGGACACAGGGGGCCGGGGTGCGAGCAACTGGCCTACGTGGCGGCAAACCCGCAGACCCCTCCGTCCCGTCCCCGCCACTGCGAAGATCCCCCTGTTCTTCCATCCGTAAAGGGGTCCCCCTTTACGGATGGAAGAACAGGGGGGAGGCGCCCAGGAGATGGCTTTTGTCCGAGCCGCGGCCGGGTGGTTTAAGGGCCAAGAGGCGGGGCCGCGCAGGCGCAAGCAGGCCCCCCCACCACAAGCATCCCTCCGGGCAACGTGCCCCCCCACCCCCCCTTGAGATATCAGGCCAGGTTCACAGGGTCCCTGGGCTGGTGTCAGAGTTAACGGAAGCCCTCCCTGCCATCCAGAGGACCGTGCGTTTTCCCGTGGACCACACTTCCCAGCAGCTCTCCCACCCCCGCAGAGGCAGAGTGCCAGGGAAGAACTAGGAACCTGGGGCCGGGAAGAGGGGCCGGCCACGGTTCCGCGCCAGGTGGAGCGGGTCCCAGCGGGCGGGCGGGCGGGCGGGCGGTCGGGCGGGACCCTCGTCCACGGACCTGTTCTTCTGTGGGGAGTCTGGCCTGTGCCCCGCCTGGGAGGCTAAGAGCCTTGCTTCGCCTGCAACGCCCCCACCCTGCCACAAGGCGGCAGACTTGGGCCCAGCCGCTTCAACCCTCCAGTCTGTGCAGAAGCACCCAAAAATGGAGTGAGACCGCTGCGACCTCAGTCCCCCAGAGCTCAAACCCCCACCTCTGTGAGTGAATCGGCGGCCTCCTGTCCTTGGCGTCCGCAAAAGGCATTCACCTGCGGCGAACCAGGGCCTCGGGAGAGCAGGGCCAGGCCCCATGGTAGGAGCCCGGGGGAGGCAACGGCAGCCTCTGCGGCCAGGCCTCGGGCTCTCGCCGGGGCTCTCTCGGGGCACGGGCACCCTCTCTCGCCTAGAGAGTGCCCACGCCGTCCCTGGAGCCCCGTGAGACACCTGCTTCCCGTGATAAGAGGCCCCCTGCCTCCATGGAGCTTGGAACTCTGGGGCCGGGCTGCGGGTCACTGGGCTAAGTGGCTGGAGGCGCGCAGACCCCTCCGTCCCGACCGCCCCACTGCGAAGATCCCCCTGTTCCTCCATCCGTAAGGGGGTCGCCCCTTACGGATGGAGGAACAGGGGGATGGCCCCCAGGAGATGGCATTTGTCAGAGCCGCCGCTGGCCGGTTTCGGGCCAAGACGCGGGACCCGGCAGGCAGAGGGCAGGCAGCCCCAGCAGAAGCCTCCCTCGGGGCAACGGGCCCCACCCTGGACATATCAGGCCTGCTTCACAGAGTCCCTGGGGTCCTGTCCGTGGAACTGGAAGCTCTGCCCGCCACCCAGAGGTCCGTTCCTTTTCCCGTGGACCACACTTGCCAGCGCGTCTCCCACCCCGGCAGAGGCAGAGTGCCGGGGAAGAACTAGGGCCCCGGGGCCTCGATGAGGGGCGGGCCAGGGTTCCGCGCCTGGTGGGCAGGGGCCCGGGCGGGCCGGACCCACGCCCAGGGACCCCGTCTCCCGGGGGGACTCGGGCCTGAGACCTGCCTGGGGGGCTGAGAGTCTTTCTTGGCTCAAACGGCCCCACCCTGCCCCGAGGCGGCAAACCTGCACCGAGACGCTTCTACTCTCTAAAGTCTGGGCTGTACTTCGCGAGAAGGGACTGTGTCCGCTGGGACCCGGGTCCCACAGAGCTCGAACCCCCCTCCCCGTGAAGGCATCCGCGGCCTGTGGTCCTTGCTGTCCGCAAAAGGCATTCACCTGCGGAGAACCTGGGCCCAGGTGAGCGGGACCAGGCCCCACGGCAGGAGCCTAGGGAGGCCACTGGAGCCACGGGGGCCAGGGCTGGGCATTTTCCCGGGTGCTCTCTCGGGTCCCGGGTGCCCTCTCTCGCCCGGGGAGTGCCCACGCCGTCCCTTGAGCCCCGCAGGACGCCTGCATCCCGCCATAAGCGGCCCACCTCCTCCATGGAGCACGGACACAGGGGGCCGGGGTGCGAGCAACTGGCCTACGTGGCGGCAAACCCGCAGACCCCTCCGTCCCGTCCCCGCCACTGCGAAGATCCCCCTGTTCTTCCATCCGTAAAGGGGTCCCCCTTTACGGATGGAAGAACAGGGGGGAGGCGCCCAGGAGATGGCTTTTGTCCGAGCCGCGGCCCGGTGGTTTACGGGCCAAGAGGCGGGGCCGCGCAGGCGCAAGCAGGCCCCCCCACCACAAGCATCCCTCCGGGCAACGTGCCCCCCCACCCCCCCTTGAGATATCAGGCCAGGTTCACAGGGTCCCTGGGCTGGTGTCAGAGTTAACGGAAGCCCTCCCTGCCATCCAGAGGACCGTGCGTTTTCCCGTGGACCACACTTCCCAGCAGCTCTCCCACCCCCGCAGAGGCAGAGTGCCAGGGAAGAACTAGGGACCTGGGGCCGGGAAGAGGGGCCGGCCACGGTTCCGCGCCAGGTGGAGCGGGTCCCGGCGGGCGGGCGGGCGGGCGGGCGGGACCCTCGTCCACGGACCTGTTCTCCTGTGGGGAGTCTGGCCTGTGCCCCGCCTGGGAGGCTAAGAGCCTTGCTTCGCCTGCAACGCCCCCACCCTGCCACAAGGCGGCAGACTTGGGCCCAGCCGCTTCAACCCTCCAGTCTGTGCAGAAGCACCCAAAAATGGAGTGAGACCGCTGCGACCTCAGTCCCCAGAGCTCGAACCCCCACCTCTGTGAGGGAATCGGCGGCCTCCTGTCCTTGGCGTCCGCAAAAGGCATTCACCTGCGGCGAACCAGGGCCTCGGGAGAGCAGGGCCAGGCCCCATGGTAGGAGCCCGGGGGAGGCAACGGCAGCCTCTGCGGCCAGGCCTCGGGCTCTCGCCGGGGCTCTCTCGGGGCACGGGCACCCTCTCTCGCCTAGAGAGTGCCCACGCCGTCCCTGGAGCCCCGCGAGACACCTGCTTCCCGTGATAAGAGGCCCCCTGCCTCCATGGAGCTTGGAACTCTGGGGCCGGGCTGCGGGTCACTGGGCTAAGTGGCTGGAGGCGCGCAGACCCCTCCGTCCCGACCGCCCCACTGCGAAGATCCCCCTGTTCCTCCATCCGTAAGGGGGTCGCCCCTTACGGATGGAGGAACAGGGGGATGGCCCCCAGGAGATGGCATTTGTCAGAGCCGCCGCTGGCCGGTTTCGGGCCAAGACGCGGGACCCGGCAGGCAGAGGGCAGGCAGCCCCACCAGAAGCCTCCCTCGGGGCAACGGGCCCCACCCTGGACATATCAGGCCTGCTTCACAGAGTCCCTGGGGTCCTGTCCGTGGAACTGGAAGCTCTGCCCGCCACCCAGAGGTCCGTTCCTTTTCCCGTGGACCACACTTGCCAGCGCGTCTCCCACCCCGGCAGAGGCAGAGTGCCGGGGAAGAACTAGGGCCCCGGGGCCTCGATGAGGGGCGGGCCAGGGTTCCGCGCCTGGTGGGCAGGGGCCCGGGCGGGCCGGACCCACGCCCAGGGACCCCGTCTCCCGGGGGGACTCGGGCCTGAGACCTGCCTGGGGGGCTGAGAGTCTTTCTTGGCTCAAACGGCCCCACCCTGCCCCGAGGCGGCAAACCTGCACCGAGACGCTTCTACTCTCTAAAGTCTGGGCTGCACTTCGCGAGAAGGGACTGTGTCCGCTGGGACCCGGGTCCCACAGAGCTCGAACCCCCCTCCCCGTGAAGGCATCCGCGGCCTGTGGTCCTTGCTGTCCGCAAAAGGCATTCACCTGCGGAGAACCTGGGCCCAGGTGAGCGGGACCAGGCCCCACGGCAGGAGCCTAGGGAGGCCACTGGAGCCACGGGGGCCAGGGCTGGGCATTTTCCCGGGTGCTCTCTCGGGTCCCGGGTGCCCTCTCTCGCCCGGGGAGTGCCCACGCCGTCCCTTGAGCCCCGCAGGACGCCTGCATCCCGCCATAAGCGGCCCACCTCCTCCATGGAGCACGGACACAGGGGGCCGGGGTGCGAGCAACTGGCCTACGTGGCGGCAAACCCGCAGACCCCTCCGTCCCGTCCCCGCCACTGCGAAGATCCCCCTGTTCTTCCATCCGTAAAGGGGTCCCCCTTTACGGATGGAAGAACAGGGGGGAGGCGCCCAGGAGATGGCTTTTGTCCGAGCCGCGGCCGGGTGGTTTACGGGCCAAGAGGCGGGGCCGCGCAGGCGCAAGCAGGCCCCCCCACCACAAGCATCCCTCCGGGCAACGTGCCCCCCCACCCCCCCTTGAGATATCAGGCCAGGTTCACAGGGTCCCTGGGCTGGTGTCAGAGTTAACGGAAGCCCTCCCTGCCATCCAGAGGACCGTGCGTTTTCCCGTGGACCACACTTCCCAGCAGCTCTCCCACCCCCGCAGAGGCAGAGTGCCAGGGAAGAACTAGGAACCTGGGGCCGGGAAGAGGGGCCGGCCACGGTTCCGCGCCAGGTGGAGCGGGTCCCGGCGGGCGGGCGGGCGGGCGGGCGGTCGGGCGGGACCCTCGTCCACGGACCTGTTCTCCTGTGGGGAGTCTGGCCTGTGCCCCGCCTGGGAGGCTAAGAGCCTTGCTTCGCCTGCAACGCCCCCACCCTGCCACAAGGCGGCAGACTTGGGCCCAGCCGCTTCAACCCTCCAGTCTGTGCAGAAGCACCCAAAAATGGAGTGAGACCGCTGCGACCTCAGTCCCCCAGAGCTCGAACCCCCACCTCTGTGAGTGAATCGGCGGCCTCCTGTCCTTGGCGTCCGCAAAAGGCATTCACCTGCGGCGAACCAGGGCCTCGGGAGAGCAGGGCCAGGCCCCATGGTAGGAGCCCGGGGGAGGCAACGGCAGCCTCTGCGGCCAGGCCTCGGGCTCTCGCCGGGGCTCTCTCGGGGCACGGGCACCCTCTCTCGCCTAGAGAGTGCCCACGCCGTCCCTGGAGCCCCGTGAGACACCTGCTTCCCGTGATAAGAGGCCCCCTGCCTCCATGGAGCTTGGAACTCTGGGGCCGGGCTGCGGGTCACTGGGCTAAGTGGCTGGAGGCGCGCAGACCCCTCCGTCCCGACCGCCCCACTGCGAAGATGCCCCTGTTCCTCCATCCGTAAGGGGGTCGCCCCTTACGGATGGAGGAACAGGGGGATGGCCCCCAGGAGATGGCATTTGTCAGAGCCGCCGCTGGCCGGTTTCGGGCCAAGACGCGGGACCCGGCAGGCAGAGGGCAGGCAGCCCCAGCAGAAGCCTCCCTCGGGGCAACGGGCCCCACCCTGGACATATCAGGCCTGCTTCACAGAGTCCCTGGGGTCCTGTCCGTGGAACTGGAAGCTCTGCCCGCCACCCAGAGGTCCGTTCCTTTTCCCGTGGACCACACTTGCCAGCGCGTCTCCCACCCCGGCAGAGGCAGAGTGCCGGGGAAGAACTAGGGCCCCGGGGCCTCGATAAGGGGCGGGCCAGGGTTCCGCGCCTGGTGGGCAGGGGCCCGGGCGGGCCGGACCCACGCCCAGGGACCCCGTCTCCCGGGGGGACTCGGGCCTGAGACCTGCCTGGGGGGCTGAGAGTCTTTCTTGGCTCAAACGGCCCCACCCTGCCCCGAGGCGGCAAACCTGCACCGAGACGCTTCTACTCTCTAAAGTCTGGGCTGCACTTCGCGAGAAGGGACTGTGTCCGCTGGGACCCGGGTCCCACAGAGCTCGAACCCCCCTCCCCGTGAAGGCATCCGCGGCCTGTGGTCCTTGCTGTCCGCAAAAGGCATTCACCTGCGGAGAACCTGGGCCCAGGTGAGCGGGACCAGGCCCCACGGCAGGAGCCTAGGGAGGCCACTGGAGCCACGGGGGCCAGGGCTGGGCATTTTCCCGGGTGCTCTCTCGGGTCCCGGGTGCCCTCTCTCGCCCGGGGAGTGCCCACGCCGTCCCTTGAGCCCCGCAGGACGCCTGCATCCCGCCATAAGCGGCCCACCTCCTCCATGGAGCACGGACACAGGGGGCCGGGGTGCGAGCAACTGGCCTACGTGGCGGCAAACCCGCAGACCCCTCCGTCCCGTCCCCGCCACTGCGAAGATCCCCCTGTTCTTCCATCCGTAAAGGGGTCCCCCTTTACGGATGGAAGAACAGGGGGGAGGCGCCCAGGAGATGGCTTTTGTCCGAGCCGCGGCCGGGTGGTTTACGGGCCAAGAGGCGGGGCCGCGCAGGCGCAAGCAGGCCCCCCCACCACAAGCATCCCTCCGGGCAACGTGCCCCCCCACCCCCCCTTGAGATATCAGGCCAGGTTCACAGGGTCCCTGGGCTGGTGTCAGAGTTAACGGAAGCCCTCCCTGCCATCCAGAGGACCGTGCGTTTTCCCGTGGACCACACTTCCCAGCAGCTCTCCCACCCCCGCAGAGGCAGAGTGCCAGGGAAGAACTAGGGACCTGGGGCCGGGAAGAGGGGCCGGCCACGGTTCCGCGCCAGGTGGAGCGGGTCCCGGCGGGCGGGCGGGCGGGGCGGGCGGTCGGGCGGGACCCTCGTCCACGGACCTGTTCTCCTGTGGGGAGTCTGGCCTGTGCCCCGCCTGGGAGGCTAAGAGCCTTGCTTCGCCTGCAACGCCCCCACCCTGCCACAAGGCGGCAGACTTGGGCCCAGCCGCTTCAACCCTCCAGTCTGTGCAGAAGCACCCAAAAATGGAGTGAGACCGCTGCGACCTCAGTCCCCCAGAGCTCGAACCCCCACCTCTGTGAGGGAATCGGCGGCCTCCTGTCCTTGGCGTCCGCAAAAGGCATTCACCTGCGGCGAACCAGGGCCTCGGGAGAGCAGGGCCAGGCCCCATGGTAGGAGCCCGGGGGAGGCAACGGCAGCCTCTGCGGCCAGGCCTCGGGCTCTCGCCGGGGCTCTCTCGGGGCACGGGCACCCTCTCTCGCCTAGAGAGTGCCCACGCCGTCCCTGGAGCCCCGCGAGACACCTGCTTCCCGTGATAAGAGGCCCCCTGCCTCCATGGAGCTTGGAACTCTGGGGCCGGGCTGCGGGTCACTGGGCTAAGTGGCTGGAGGCGCGCAGACCCCTCCGTCCCGACCGCCCCACTGCGAAGATCCCCCTGTTCCTCCATCCGTAAGGGGGTCGCCCCTTACGGATGGAGGAACAGGGGGATGGCCCCCAGGAGATGGCATTTGTCAGAGCCGCCGCTGGCCGGTTTCGGGCCAAGACGCGGGACCCGGCAGGCAGAGGGCAGGCAGCCCCACCAGAAGCCTCCCTCGGGGCAACGGGCCCCACCCTGGACATATCAGGCCTGCTTCACAGAGTCCCTGGGGTCCTGTCCGTGGAACTGGAAGCTCTGCCCGCCACCCAGAGGTCCGTTCCTTTTCCCGTGGACCACACTTGCCAGCGCGTCTCCCACCCCGGCAGAGGCAGAGTGCCGGGGAAGAACTAGGGCCCCGGGGCCTCGATGAGGGGCGGGCCAGGGTTCCGCGCCTGGTGGGCAGGGGCCCGGGCGGGCCGGACCCACGCCCAGGGACCCCGTCTCCCGGGGGGACTCGGGCCTGAGACCTGCCTGGGGGGCTGAGAGTCTTTCTTGGCTCAAACGGCCCCACCCTGCCCCGAGGCGGCAAACCTGCACCGAGACGCTTCTACTCTCTAAAGTCTGGGCTGCACTTCGCGAGAAGGGACTGTGTCCGCTGGGACCCGGGTCCCACAGAGCTCGAACCCCCCTCCCCGTGAAGGCATCCGCGGCCTGTGGTCCTTGCTGTCCGCAAAAGGCATTCACCTGCGGAGAACCTGGGCCCAGGTGAGCGGGACCAGGCCCCACGGCAGGAGCCTAGGGAGGCCACTGGAGCCACGGGGGCCAGGGCTGGGCATTTTCCCGGGTGCTCTCTCGGGTCCCGGGTGCCCTCTCTCGCCCGGGGAGTGCCCACGCCGTCCCTTGAGCCCCGCAGGACGCCTGCATCCCGCCATAAGCGGCCCACCTCCTCCATGGAGCACGGACACAGGGGGCCGGGGTGCGAGCAACTGGCCTACGTGGCGGCAAACCCGCAGACCCCTCCGTCCCGTCCCCGCCACTGCGAAGATCCCCCTGTTCTTCCATCCGTAAAGGGGTCCCCCTTTACGGATGGAAGAACAGGGGGGAGGCGCCCAGGAGATGGCTTTTGTCCGAGCCGCGGCCGGGTGGTTTACGGGCCAAGAGGCGGGGCCGCGCAGGCGCAAGCAGGCCCCCCCACCACAAGCATCCCTCCGGGCAACGTGCCCCCCCACCCCCCCTTGAGATATCAGGCCAGGTTCACAGGGTCCCTGGGCTGGTGTCAGAGTTAACGGAAGCCCTCCCTGCCATCCAGAGGACCGTGCGTTTTCCCGTGGACCACACTTCCCAGCAGCTCTCCCACCCCCGCAGAGGCAGAGTGCCAGGGAAGAACTAGGGACCTGGGGCCGGGAAGAGGGGCCGGCCACGGTTCCGCGCCAGGTGGAGCGGGTCCCGGCGGGCGGGCGGGCGGGCGGGCGGGCGGGCGGGACCCTCGTCCACGGACCTGTTCTCCTGTGGGGAGTCTGGCCTGTGCTCCGCCTGGGAGGCTAAGAGCCTTGCTTCGCCTGCAACGCCCCCACCCTGCCACAAGGCGGCAGACTTGGGCCCAGCCGCTTCAACCCTCCAGTCTGTGCAGAAGCACCCAAAAATGGAGTGAGACCGCTGCGACCTCAGTCCCCCAGAGCTCGAACCCCCACCTCTGTGAGGGAATCGGCGGCCTCCTGTCCTTGGCGTCCGCAAAAGGCATTCACCTGCGGCGAACCAGGGCCTCGGGAGAGCAGGGCCAGGCCCCATGGTAGGAGCCCGGGGGAGGCAACGGCAGCCTCTGCGGCCAGGCCTCGGGCTCTCGCCGGGGCTCTCTCGGGGCACGGGCACCCTCTCTCGCCTAGAGAGTGCCCACGCCGTCCCTGGAGCCCCGCGAGACACCTGCTTCCCGTGATAAGAGGCCCCCTGCCTCCATGGAGCTTGGAACTCTGGGGCCGGGCTGCGGGTCACTGGGCTAAGTGGCTGGAGGCGCGCAGACCCCTCCGTCCCGACCGCACCACTGCGAAGATCCCCCTGTTCCTCCATCCGTAAGGGGGTCGCCCCTTACGGATGGAGGAACAGGGGGATGGCCCCCAGGAGATGGCATTTGTCAGAGCCGCCGCTGGCCGGTTTCGGGCCAAGACGCGGGACCCGGCAGGCAGAGGGCAGGCAGCCCCACCAGAAGCCTCCCTCGGGGCAACGGGCCCCACCCTGGACATATCAGGCCTGCTTCACAGAGTCCCTGGGGTCCTGTCCGTGGAACTGGAAGCTCTGCCCGCCACCCAGAGGTCCGTTCCTTTTCCCGTGGACCACACTTGCCAGCGCGTCTCCCACCCCGGCAGAGGCAGAGTGCCGGGGAAGAACTAGGGCCCCGGGGCCTCGATGAGGGGCGGGCCAGGGTTCCGCGCCTGGTGGGCAGGGGCCCGGGCGGGCCGGACCCACGCCCAGGGACCCCGTCTCCCGGGGGGACTCGGGCCTGAGACCTGCCTGGGGGGCTGAGAGTCTTTCTTGGCTCAAACGGCCCCACCCTGCCCCGAGGCGGCAAACCTGCACCGAGACGCTTCTACTCTCTAAAGTCTGGGCTGCACTTCGCGAGAAGGGACTGTGTCCGCTGGGACCCGGGTCCCACAGAGCTCGAACCCCCCTCCCCGTGAAGGCATCCGCGGCCTGTGGTCCTTGCTGTCCGCAAAAGGCATTCACCTGCGGAGAACCTGGGCCCAGGTGAGCGGGACCAGGCCCCACGGCAGGAGCCTAGGGAGGCCACTGGAGCCACGGGGGCCAGGGCTGGGCATTTTCCCGGGTGCTCTCTCGGGTCCCGGGTGCCCTCTCTCGCCCGGGGAGTGCCCACGCCGTCCCTTGAGCCCCGCAGGACGCCTGCATCCCGCCATAAGCGGCCCACCTCCTCCATGGAGCACGGACACAGGGGGCCGGGGTGCGAGCAACTGGCCTACGTGGCGGCAAACCCGCAGACCCCTCCGTCCCGTCCCCGCCACTGCGAAGATCCCCCTGTTCTTCCATCCGTAAAGGGGTCCCCCTTTACGGATGGAAGAACAGTGGGGAGGCGCCCAGGAGATGGCTTTTGTCCGAGCCGCGGCCGGGTGGTTTACGGGCCAAGAGGCGGGGCCGCGCAGGCGCAAGCAGGCCCCCCCACCACAAGCATCCCTCCGGGCAACGTGCCCCCCCACCCCCCCTTGAGATATCAGGCCAGGTTCACAGGGTCCCTGGGCTGGTGTCAGAGTTAACGGAAGTCCTCCCTGCCATCCAGAGGACCGTGCGTTTTCCCGTGGACCACACTTCCCAGCAGCTCTCCCACCCCCGCAGAGGCAGAGTGCCAGGGAAGAACTAGGGACCTGGGGCCGGGAAGAGGGGCCGGCCACGGTTCCGCGCCAGGTGGAGCGGGTCCCGGCGGGCGGGCGGGCGGGCGGGCGGGCGGGCGGGACCCTCGTCCACGGACCTGTTCTCCTGTGGGGAGTCTGGCCTGTGCCCCGCCTGGGAGGCTAAGAGCCTTGCTTCGCCTGCAACGCCCCCACCCTGCCACAAGGCGGCAGACTTGGGCCCAGCCGCTTCAACCCTCCAGTCTGTGCAGAAGCACCCAAAAATGGAGTGAGACCGCTGCGACCTCAGTCCCCCAGAGCTCGAACCCCCACCTCTGTGAGGGAATCGGCGGCCTCCTGTCCTTGGCGTCCGCAAAAGGCATTCACCTGCGGCGAACCAGGGCCTCGGGAGAGCAGGGCCAGGCCCCATGGTAGGAGCCCGGGGGAGGCAACGGCAGCCTCTGCGGCCAGGCCTCGGGCTCTCGCCGGGGCTCTCTCGGGGCACGGGCACCCTCTCTCGCCTAGAGAGTGCCCACGCCGTCCCTGGAGCCCCGCGAGACACCTGCTTCCCGTGATAAGAGGCCCCCTGCCTCCATGGAGCTTGGAACTCTGGGGCCGGGCTGCGGGTCACTGGGCTAAGTGGCTGGAGGCGCGCAGACCCCTCCGTCCCGACCGCCCCACTGCGAAGATCCCCCTGTTCCTCCATCCGTAAGGGGGTCGCCCCTTACGGATGGAGGAACAGGGGGATGGCCCCCAGGAGATGGCATTTGTCAGAGCCGCCGCTGGCCGGTTTCGGGCCAAGACGCGGGACCCGGCAGGCAGAGGGCAGGCAGCCCCAGCAGAAGCCTCCCTCGGGGCAACGGGCCCCACCCTGGACATATCAGGCCTGCTTCACAGAGTCCCTGGGGTCCTGTCCGTGGAACTGGAAGCTCTGCCCGCCACCCAGAGGTCCGTTCCTTTTCCCGTGGACCACACTTGCCAGCGCGTCTCCCACCCCGGCAGAGGCAGAGTGCCGGGGAAGAACTAGGGCCCCGGGGCCTCGATGAGGGGCGGGCCAGGGTTCCGCGCCTGGTGGGCAGGGGCCCGGGCGGGCCGGACCCACGCCCAGGGACCCCGTCTCCCGGGGGGACTCGGGCCTGAGACCTGCCTGGGGGGCTGAGAGTCTTTCTTGGCTCAAACGGCCCCACCCTGCCCCGAGGCGGCAAACCTGCACCGAGACGCTTCTACTCTCTAAAGTCTGGGCTGCACTTCGCGAGAAGGGACTGTGTCCGCTGGGACCCGGGTCCCACAGAGCTCGAACCCCCCTCCCCGTGAAGGCATCCGCGGCCTGTGGTCCTTGCTGTCCGCAAAAGGCATTCACCTGCGGAGAACCTGGGCCCAGGTGAGCGGGACCAGGCCCCACGGCAGGAGCCTAGGGAGGCCACTGGAGCCACGGGGGCCAGGGCTGGGCATTTTCCCGGGTGCTCTCTCGGGTCCCGGGTGCCCTCTCTCGCCCGGGGAGTGCCCACGCCGTCCCTTGAGCCCCGCAGGACGCCTGCATCCCGCCATAAGCGGCCCACCTCCTCCATGGAGCACGGACACAGGGGGCCGGGGTGCGAGCAACTGGCCTACGTGGCGGCAAACCCGCAGACCCCTCCGTCCCGTCCCCGCCACTGCGAAGATCCCCCTGTTCTTCCATCCGTAAAGGGGTCCCCCTTTACGGATGGAAGAACAGGGGGGAGGCGCCCAGGAGATGGCTTTTGTCCGAGCCGCGGCCGGGTGGTTTACGGGCCAAGAGGCGGGGCCGCGCAGGCGCAAGCAGGCCCCCCCACCACAAGCATCCCTCCGGGCAACGTGCCCCCCCACCCCCCCTTGAGATATCAGGCCAGGTTCACAGGGTCCCTGGGCTGGTGTCAGAGTTAACGGAAGCCCTCCCTGCCATCCAGAGGACCGTGCGTTTTCCCGTGGACCACACTTCCCAGCAGCTCTCCCAGCCCCGCAGAGGCAGAGTGCCAGGGAAGAACTAGGGACCTGGGGCCGGGAAGAGGGGCCGGCCACGGTTCCGCGCCAGGTGGAGCGGGTCCCGGCGGGCGGGCGGGCGGGCGGGCGGTCGGGCGGGACCCTCGTCCACGGACCTGTTCTCCTGTGGGGAGTCTGGCCTGTGCCCCGCCTGGGAGGCTAAGAGCCTTGCTTCGCCTGCAACGCCCCCACCCTGCCACAAGGCGGCAGACTTGGGCCCAGCCGCTTCAACCCTCCAGTCTGTGCAGAAGCACCCAAAAATGGAGTGAGACCGCTGCGACCTCAGTCCCCCAGAGCTCGAACCCCCACCTCTGTGAGGGAATCGGCGGCCTCCTGTCCTTGGCGTCCGCAAAAGGCATTCACCTGCGGCGAACCAGGGCCTCGGGAGAGCAGGGCCAGGCCCCATGGTAGGAGCCCGGGGGAGGCAACGGCAGCCTCTGCGGCCAGGCCTCGGGCTCTCGCCGGGGCTCTCTCGGGGCACGGGCACCCTCTCTCGCCTAGAGAGTGCCCACGCCGTCCCTGGAGCCCCGCGAGACACCTGCTTCCCGTGATAAGAGGCCCCCTGCCTCCATGGAGCTTGGAACTCTGGGGCCGGGCTGCGGGTCACTGGGCTAAGTGGCTGGAGGCGCGCAGACCCCTCCGTCCCGACCGCCCCACTGCGAAGATCCCCCTGTTCCTCCATCCGTAAGGGGGTCGCCCCTTACGGATGGAGGAACAGGGGGGAGGCCCCCAGGAGATGGCATTTGTCAGAGCCGCCGCTGGCCGGTTTCGGGCCAAGACGCGGGACCCGGCAGGCAGAGGGCAGGCAGCCCCACCAGAAGCCTCCCTCGGGGCAACGGGCCCCACCCTGGACATATCAGGCCTGCTTCACAGAGTCCCTGGGGTCCTGTCCGTGGAACTGGAAGCTCTGCCCGCCACCCAGAGGTCCGTTCCTTTTCCCGTGGACCACACTTGCCAGCGCGTCTCCCACCCCGGCAGAGGCAGAGTGCCGGGGAAGAACTAGGGCCCCGGGGCCTCGATGAGGGGCGGGCCAGGGTTCCGCGCCTGGTGGGCAGGGGCCCGGGCGGGCCGGACCCACGCCCAGGGACCCCGTCTCCCGGGGGGACTCGGGCCTGAGACCTGCCTGGGGGGCTGAGAGTCTTTCTTGGCTCAAACGGCCCCACCCTGCCCCGAGGCGGCAAACCTGCACCGAGACGCTTCTACTCTCTAAAGTCTGGGCTGCACTTCGCGAGAAGGGACTGTGTCCGCTGGGACCCGGGTCCCACAGAGCTCGAACCCCCCTCCCCGTGAAGGCATCCGCGGCCTGTGGTCCTTGCTGTCCGCAAAAGGCATTCACCTGCGGAGAACCTGGGCCCAGGTGAGCGGGACCAGGCCCCACGGCAGGAGCCTAGGGAGGCCACTGGAGCCACGGGGGCCAGGGCTGGGCATTTTCCCGGGTGCTCTCTCGGGTCCCGGGTGCCCTCTCTCGCCCGGGGAGTGCCCACGCCGTCCCTTGAGCCCCGCAGGACGCCTGCATCCCGCCATAAGCGGCCCACCTCCTCCATGGAGCACGGACACAGGGGGCCGGGGTGCGAGCAACTGGCCTACGTGGCGGCAAACCCGCAGACCCCTCCGTCCCGTCCCCGCCACTGCGAAGATCCCCCTGTTCTTCCATCCGTAAAGGGGTCCCCCTTTACGGATGGAAGAACAGTGGGGAGGCGCCCAGGAGATGGCTTTTGTCCGAGCCGCGGCCGGGTGGTTTACGGGCCAAGAGGCGGGGCCGCGCAGGCGCAAGCAGGCCCCCCCACCACAAGCATCCCTCCGGGCAACGTGCCCCCCCACCCCCCCTTGAGATATCAGGCCAGGTTCACAGGGTCCCTGGGCTGGTGTCAGAGTTAACGGAAGCCCTCCCTGCCATCCAGAGGACCGTGCGTTTTCCCGTGGACCACACTTCCCAGCAGCTCTCCCACCCCCGCAGAGGCAGAGTGCCAGGGAAGAACTAGGGACCTGGGGCCGGGAAGAGGGGCCGGCCACGGTTCCGCGCCAGGTGGAGCGGGTCCCGGCGGGCGGGCGGGCGGGACCCTCGTCCACGGACCTGTTCTCCTGTGGGGAGTCTGGCCTGTGCCCCGCCTGGGAGGCTAAGAGCCTTGCTTCGCCTGCAACGCCCCCACCCTGCCACAAGGCGGCAGACTTGGGCCCAGCCGCTTCAACCCTCCAGTCTGTGCAGAAGCACCCAAAAATGGAGTGAGACCGCTGCGACCTCAGTCCCCCAGAGCTCGAACCCCCACCTCTGTGAGGGAATCGGCGGCCTCCTGTCCTTGGCGTCCGCAAAAGGCATTCACCTGCGGCGAACCAGGGCCTCGGGAGAGCAGGGCCAGGCCCCATGGTAGGAGCCCGGGGGAGGCAACGGCAGCCTCTGCGGCCAGGCCTCGGGCTCTCGCCGGGGCTCTCTCGGGGCACGGGCACCCTCTCTCGCCTAGAGAGTGCCCACGCCGTCCCTGGAGCCCCGCGAGACACCTGCTTCCCGTGATAAGAGGCCCCCTGCCTCCATGGAGCTTGGAACTCTGGGGCCGGGCTGCGGGTCACTGGGCTAAGTGGCTGGAGGCGCGCAGACCCCTCCGTCCCGACCGCCCCACTGCGAAGATCCCCCTGTTCCTCCATCCGTAAGGGGGTCGCCCCTTACGGATGGAGGAACAGGGGGATGGCCCCCAGGAGATGGCATTTGTCAGAGCCGCCGCTGGCCGGTTTCGGGCCAAGACGCGGGACCCGGCAGGCAGAGGGCAGGCAGCCCCAGCAGAAGCCTCCCTCGGGGCAACGGGCCCCACCCTGGACATATCAGGCCTGCTTCACAGAGTCCCTGGGGTCCTGTCCGTGGAACTGGAAGCTCTGCCCGCCACCCAGAGGTCCGTTCCTTTTCCCGTGGACCACACTTGCCAGCGCGTCTCCCACCCCGGCAGAGGCAGAGTGCCGGGGAAGAACTAGGGCCCCGGGGCCTCGATGAGGGGCGGGCCAGGGTTCCGCGCCTGGTGGGCAGGGGCCCGGGCGGGCCGGACCCACGCCCAGGGACCCCGTCTCCCGGGGGGACTCGGGCCTGAGACCTGCCTGGGGGGCTGAGAGTCTTTCTTGGCTCAAACGGCCCCACCCTGCCCCGAGGCGGCAAACCTGCACCGAGACGCTTCTACTCTCTAAAGTCTGGGCTGCACTTCGCGAGAAGGGACTGTGTCCGCTGGGACCCGGGTCCCACAGAGCTCGAACCCCCCTCCCCGTGAAGGCATCCGCGGCCTGTGGTCCTTGCTGTCCGCAAAAGGCATTCACCTGCGGAGAACCTGGGCCCAGGTGAGCGGGACCAGGCCCCACGGCAGGAGCCTAGGGAGGCCACTGGAGCCACGGGGGCCAGGGCTGGGCATTTTCCCGGGTGCTCTCTCGGGTCCCGGGTGCCCTCTCTCGCCCGGGGAGTGCCCACGCCGTCCCTTGAGCCCCGCAGGACGCCTGCATCCCGCCATAAGCGGCCCACCTCCTCCATGGAGCACGGACACAGGGGGCCGGGGTGCGAGCAACTGGCCTACGTGGCGGCAAACCCGCAGACCCCTCCGTCCCGTCCCCGCCACTGCGAAGATCCCCCTGTTCTTCCATCCGTAAAGGGGTCCCCCTTTACGGATGGAAGAACAGGGGGGAGGCGCCCAGGAGATGGCTTTTGTCCGAGCCGCGGCCGGGTGGTTTACGGGCCAAGAGGCGGGGCCGCGCAGGCGCAAGCAGGCCCCCCCACCACAAGCATCCCTCCGGGCAACGTGCCCCCCCACCCCCCCTTGAGATATCAGGCCAGGTTCACAGGGTCCCTGGGCTGGTGTCAGAGTTAACGGAAGCCCTCCCTGCCATCCAGAGGACCGTGCGTTTTCCCGTGGACCACACTTCCCAGCAGCTCTCCCACCCCCGCAGAGGCAGAGTGCCAGGGAAGAACTAGGAACCTGGGGCCGGGAAGAGGGGCCGGCCACGGTTCCGCGCCAGGTGGAGCGGGTCCCGGCGGGCGGGCGGGCGGGCGGGCGGTCGGGCGGGACCCTCGTCCACGGACCTGTTCTCCTGTGGGGAGTCTGGCCTGTGCCCCGCCTGGGAGGCTAAGAGCCTTGCTTCGCCTGCAACGCCCCCACCCTGCCACAAGGCGGCAGACTTGGGCCCAGCCGCTTCAACCCTCCAGTCTGTGCAGAAGCACCCAAAAATGGAGTGAGACCGCTGCGACCTCAGTCCCCCAGAGCTCGAACCCCCACCTCTGTGAGGGAATCGGCGGCCTCCTGTCCTTGGCGTCCGCAAAAGGCATTCACCTGCGGCGAACCAGGGCCTCGGGAGAGCAGGGCCAGGCCCCATGGTAGGAGCCCGGGGGAGGCAACGGCAGCCTCTGCGGCCAGGCCTCGGGCTCTCGCCGGGGCTCTCTCGGGGCACGGGCACCCTCTCTCGCCTAGAGAGTGCCCACGCCGTCCCTGGAGCCCCGCGAGACACCTGCTTCCCGTGATAAGAGGCCCCCTGCCTCCATGGAGCTTGGAACTCTGGGGCCGGGCTGCGGGTCACTGGGCTAAGTGGCTGGAGGCGCGCAGACCCCTCCGTCCCGACCGCCCCACTGCGAAGATCCCCCTGTTCCTCCATCCGTAAGGGGGTCGCCCCTTACGGATGGAGGAACAGGGGGATGGCCCCCAGGAGATGGCATTTGTCAGAGCCGCCGCTGGCCGGTTTCGGGCCAAGACGCGGGACCCGGCAGGCAGAGGGCAGGCAGCCCCACCAGAAGCCTCCCTCGGGGCAACGGGCCCCACCCTGGACATATCAGGCCTGCTTCACAGAGTCCCTGGGGTCCTGTCCGTGGAACTGGAAGCTCTGCCCGCCACCCAGAGGTCCGTTCCTTTTCCCGTGGACCACACTTGCCAGCGCGTCTCCCACCCCGGCAGAGGCAGAGTGCCGGGGAAGAACTAGGGCCCCGGGGCCTCGATGAGGGGCGGGCCAGGGTTCCGCGCCTGGTGGGCAGGGGCCCGGGCGGGCCGGACCCACGCCCAGGGACCCCGTCTCCCGGGGGGACTCGGGCCTGAGACCTGCCTGGGGGGCTGAGAGTCTTTCTTGGCTCAAACGGCCCCACCCTGCCCCGAGGCGGCAAACCTGCACCGAGACGCTTCTACTCTCTAAAGTCTGGGCTGCACTTCGCGAGAAGGGACTGTGTCCGCTGGGACCCGGGTCCCACAGAGCTCGAACCCCCCTCCCCGTGAAGGCATCCGCGGCCTGTGGTCCTTGCTGTCCGCAAAAGGCATTCACCTGCGGAGAACCTGGGCCCAGGTGAGCGGGACCAGGCCCCACGGCAGGAGCCTAGGGAGGCCACTGGAGCCACGGGGGCCAGGGCTGGGCATTTTCCCGGGTGCTCTCTCGGGTCCCGGGTGCCCTCTCTCGCCCGGGGAGTGCCCACGCCGTCCCTTGAGCCCCGCAGGACGCCTGCATCCCGCCATAAGCGGCCCACCTCCTCCATGGAGCACGGACACAGGGGGCCGGGGTGCGAGCAACTGGCCTACGTGGCGGCAAACCCGCAGACCCCTCCGTCCCGTCCCCGCCACTGCGAAGATCCCCCTGTTCTTCCATCCGTAAAGGGGTCCCCCTTTACGGATGGAAGAACAGGGGGGAGGCGCCCAGGAGATGGCTTTTGTCCGAGCCGCGGCCGGGTGGTTTACGGGCCAAGAGGCGGGGCCGCGCAGGCGCAAGCAGGCCCCCCCACCACAAGCATCCCTCCGGGCAACGTGCCCCCCCACCCCCCCTTGAGATATCAGGCCAGGTTCACAGGGTCCCTGGGCTGGTGTCAGAGTTAACGGAAGCCCTCCCTGCCATCCAGAGGACCGTGCGTTTTCCCGTGGACCACACTTCCCAGCAGCTCTCCCACCCCCGCAGAGGCAGAGTGCCAGGGAAGAACTAGGGACCTGGGGCCGGGAAGAGGGGCCGGCCACGGTTCCGCGCCAGGTGGAGCGGGTCCCGGCGGGCGGGCGGGCGGGACCCTCGTCCACGGACCTGTTCTCCTGTGGGGAGTCTGGCCTGTGCCCCGCCTGGGAGGCTAAGAGCCTTGCTTCGCCTGCAACGCCCCCACCCTGCCACAAGGCGGCAGACTTGGGCCCAGCCGCTTCAACCCTCCAGTCTGTGCAGAAGCACCCAAAAATGGAGTGAGACCGCTGCGACCTCAGTCCCCCAGAGCTCGAACCCCCACCTCTGTGAGGGAATCGGCGGCCTCCTGTCCTTGGCGTCCGCAAAAGGCATTCACCTGCGGCGAACCAGGGCCTCGGGAGAGCAGGGCCAGGCCCCATGGTAGGAGCCCGGGGGAGGCAACGGCAGCCTCTGCGGCCAGGCCTCGGGCTCTCGCCGGGGCTCTCTCGGGGCACGGGCACCCTCTCTCGCCTAGAGAGTGCCCACGCCGTCCCTGGAGCCCCGCGAGACACCTGCTTCCCGTGATAAGAGGCCCCCTGCCTCCATGGAGCTTGGAACTCTGGGGCCGGGCTGCGGGTCACTGGGCTAAGTGGCTGGAGGCGCGCAGACCCCTCCGTCCCGACCGCCCCACTGCGAAGATCCCCCTGTTCCTCCATCCGTAAGGGGGTCGCCCCTTACGGATGGAGGAACAGGGGGGAGGCCCCCAGGAGATGGCATTTGTCAGAGCCGCCGCTGGCCGGTTTCGGGCCAAGACGCGGGACCCGGCAGGCAGAGGGCAGGCAGCCCCACCAGAAGCCTCCCTCGGGGCAACGGGCCCCACCCTGGACATATCAGGCCTGCTTCACAGAGTCCCTGGGGTCCTGTCCGTGGAACTGGAAGCTCTGCCCGCCACCCAGAGGTCCGTTCCTTTTCCCGTGGACCACACTTGCCAGCGCGTCTCCCACCCCGGCAGAGGCAGAGTGCCGGGGAAGAACTAGGGCCCCGGGGCCTCGATGAGGGGCGGGCCAGGGTTCCGCGCCTGGTGGGCAGGGGCCCGGGCGGGCCGGACCCACGCCCAGGGACCCCGTCTCCCGGGGGGACTCGGGCCTGAGACCTGCCTGGGGGGCTGAGAGTCTTTCTTGGCTCAAACGGCCCCACCCTGCCCCGAGGCGGCAAACCTGCACCGAGACGCTTCTACTCTCTAAAGTCTGGGCTGGACTTCGCGAGAAGGGACTGTGTCCGCTGGGACCCGGGTCCCACAGAGCTCGAACCCCCCTCCCCGTGAAGGCATCCGCGGCCTGTGGTCCTTGCTGTCCGCAAAAGGCATTCACCTGCGGAGAACCTGGGCCCAGGTGAGCGGGACCAGGCCCCACGGCAGGAGCCTAGGGAGGCCACTGGAGCCACGGGGGCCAGGGCTGGGCATTTTCCCGGGTGCTCTCTCGGGTCCCGGGTGCCCTCTCTCGCCCGGGGAGTGCCCACGCCGTCCCTTGAGCCCCGCAGGACGCCTGCATCCCGCCATAAGCGGCCCACCTCCTCCATGGAGCACGGACACAGGGGGCCGGGGTGCGAGCAACTGGCCTACGTGGCGGCAAACCCGCAGACCCCTCCGTCCCGTCCCCGCCACTGCGAAGATCCCCCTGTTCTTCCATCCGTAAAGGGGTCCCCCTTTACGGATGGAAGAACAGGGGGGAGGCGCCCAGGAGATGGCTTTTGTCCGAGCCGCGGCCGGGTGGTTTACGGGCCAAGAGGCGGGGCCGCGCAGGCGCAAGCAGGCCCCCCCACCACAAGCATCCCTCCGGGCAACGTGCCCCCCCACCCCCCCTTGAGATATCAGGCCAGGTTCACAGGGTCCCTGGGCTGGTGTCAGAGTTAACGGAAGCCCTCCCTGCCATCCAGAGGACCGTGCGTTTTCCCGTGGACCACACTTCCCAGCAGCTCTCCCACCCCCGCAGAGGCAGAGTGCCAGGGAAGAACTAGGGACCTGGGGCCGGGAAGAGGGGCCGGCCACGGTTCCGCGCCAGGTGGAGCGGGTCCCGGCGGGCGGGCGGGACCCTCGTCCACGGACCTGTTCTCCTGTGGGGAGTCTGGCCTGTGCCCCGCCTGGGAGGCTAAGAGCCTTGCTTCGCCTGCAACGCCCCCACCCTGCCACAAGGCGGCAGACTTGGGCCCAGCCGCTTCAACCCTCCAGTCTGTGCAGAAGCACCCAAAAATGGAGTGAGACCGCTGCGACCTCAGTCCCCCAGAGCTCGAACCCCCACCTCTGTGAGGGAATCGGCGGCCTCCTGTCCTTGGCGTCCGCAAAAGGCATTCACCTGCGGCGAACCAGGGCCTCGGGAGAGCAGGGCCAGGCCCCATGGTAGGAGCCCGGGGGAGGCAACGGCAGCCTCTGCGGCCAGGCCTCGGGCTCTCGCCGGGGCTCTCTCGGGGCACGGGCACCCTCTCTCGCCTAGAGAGTGCCCACGCCGTCCCTGGAGCCCCGCGAGACACCTGCTTCCCGTGATAAGAGGCCCCCTGCCTCCATGGAGCTTGGAACTCTGGGGCCGGGCTGCGGGTCACTGGGCTAAGTGGCTGGAGGCGCGCAGACCCCTCCGTCCCGACCGCACCACTGCGAAGATCCCCCTGTTCCTCCATCCGTAAGGGGGTCGCCCCTTACGGATGGAGGAACAGGGGGATGGCCCCCAGGAGATGGCATTTGTCAGAGCCGCCGCTGGCCGGTTTCGGGCCAAGACGCGGGACCCGGCAGGCAGAGGGCAGGCAGCCCCAGCAGAAGCCTCCCTCGGGGCAACGGGCCCCACCCTGGACATATCAGGCCTGCTTCACAGAGTCCCTGGGGTCCTGTCCGTGGAACTGGAAGCTCTGCCCGCCACCCAGAGGTCCGTTCCTTTTCCCGTGGACCACACTTGCCAGCGCGTCTCCCACCCCGGCAGAGGCAGAGTGCCGGGGAAGAACTAGGGCCCCGGGGCCTCGATGAGGGGCGGGCCAGGGTTCCGCGCCTGGTGGGCAGGGGCCCGGGCGGGCCGGACCCACGCCCAGGGACCCCGTCTCCCGGGGGGACTCGGGCCTGAGACCTGCCTGGGGGGCTGAGAGTCTTTCTTGGCTCAAACGGCCCCACCCTGCCCCGAGGCGGCAAACCTGCACCGAGACGCTTCTACTCTCTAAAGTCTGGGCTGGACTTCGCGAGAAGGGACTGTGTCCGCTGGGACCCGGGTCCCACAGAGCTCGAACCCCCCTCCCCGTGAAGGCATCCGCGGCCTGTGGTCCTTGCTGTCCGCAAAAGGCATTCACCTGCGGAGAACCTGGGCCCAGGTGAGCGGGACCAGGCCCCACGGCAGGAGCCTAGGGAGGCCACTGGAGCCACGGGGGCCAGGGCTGGGCATTTTCCCGGGTGCTCTCTCGGGTCCCGGGTGCCCTCTCTCGCCCGGGGAGTGCCCACGCCGTCCCTTGAGCCCCGCAGGACGCCTGCATCCCGCCATAAGCGGCCCACCTCCTCCATGGAGCACGGACACAGGGGGCCGGGGTGCGAGCAACTGGCCTACGTGGCGGCAAACCCGCAGACCCCTCCGTCCCGTCCCCGCCACTGCGAAGATCCCCCTGTTCTTCCATCCGTAAAGGGGTCCCCCTTTACGGATGGAAGAACAGTGGGGAGGCGCCCAGGAGATGGCTTTTGTCCGAGCCGCGGCCGGGTGGTTTACGGGCCAAGAGGCGGGGCCGCGCAGGCGCAAGCAGGCCCCCCCACCACAAGCATCCCTCCGGGCAACGTGCCCCCCCACCCCCCCTTGAGATATCAGGCCAGGTTCACAGGGTCCCTGGGCTGGTGTCAGAGTTAACGGAAGCCCTCCCTGCCATCCAGAGGACCGTGCGTTTTCCCGTGGACCACACTTCCCAGCAGCTCTCCCACCCCCGCAGAGGCAGAGTGCCAGGGAAGAACTAGGGACCTGGGGCCGGGAAGAGGGGCCGGCCACGGTTCCGCGCCAGGTGGAGCGGGTCCCGGCGGGCGGGCGGGCGGGACCCTCGTCCACGGACCTGTTCTCCTGTGGGGAGTCTGGCCTGTGCCCCGCCTGGGAGGCTAAGAGCCTTGCTTCGCCTGCAACGCCCCCACCCTGCCACAAGGCGGCAGACTTGGGCCCAGCCGCTTCAACCCTCCAGTCTGTGCAGAAGCACCCAAAAATGGAGTGAGACCGCTGCGACCTCAGTCCCCCAGAGCTCGAACCCCCACCTCTGTGAGGGAATCGGCGGCCTCCTGTCCTTGGCGTCCGCAAAAGGCATTCACCTGCGGCGAACCAGGGCCTCGGGAGAGCAGGGCCAGGCCCCATGGTAGGAGCCCGGGGGAGGCAACGGCAGCCTCTGCGGCCAGGCCTCGGGCTCTCGCCGGGGCTCTCTCGGGGCACGGGCACCCTCTCTCGCCTAGAGAGTGCCCACGCCGTCCCTGGAGCCCCGCGAGACACCTGCTTCCCGTGATAAGAGGCCCCCTGCCTCCATGGAGCTTGGAACTCTGGGGCCGGGCTGCGGGTCACTGGGCTAAGTGGCTGGAGGCGCGCAGACCCCTCCGTCCCGACCGCCCCACTGCGAAGATCCCCCTGTTCCTCCATCCGTAAGGGGGTCGCCCCTTACGGATGGAGGAACAGGGGGATGGCCCCCAGGAGATGGCATTTGTCAGAGCCGCCGCTGGCCGGTTTCGGGCCAAGACGCGGGACCCGGCAGGCAGAGGGCAGGCAGCCCCAGCAGAAGCCTCCCTCGGGGCAACGGGCCCCACCCTGGACATATCAGGCCTGCTTCACAGAGTCCCTGGGGTCCTGTCCGTGGAACTGGAAGCTCTGCCCGCCACCCAGAGGTCCGTTCCTTTTCCCGTGGACCACACTTGCCAGCGCGTCTCCCACCCCGGCAGAGGCAGAGTGCCGGGGAAGAACTAGGGCCCCGGGGCCTCGATGAGGGGCGGGCCAGGGTTCCGCGCCTGGTGGGCAGGGGCCCGGGCGGGCCGGACCCACGCCCAGGGACCCCGTCTCCCGGGGGGACTCGGGCCTGAGACCTGCCTGGGGGGCTGAGAGTCTTTCTTGGCTCAAACGGCCCCACCCTGCCCCGAGGCGGCAAACCTGCACCGAGACGCTTCTACTCTCTAAAGTCTGGGCTGCACTTCGCGAGAAGGGACTGTGTCCGCTGGGACCCGGGTCCCACAGAGCTCGAACCCCCCTCCCCGTGAAGGCATCCGCGGCCTGTGGTCCTTGCTGTCCGCAAAAGGCATTCACCTGCGGAGAACCTGGGCCCAGGTGAGCGGGACCAGGCCCCACGGCAGGAGCCTAGGGAGGCCACTGGAGCCACGGGGGCCAGGGCTGGGCATTTTCCCGGGTGCTCTCTCGGGTCCCGGGTGCCCTCTCTCGCCCGGGGAGTGCCCACGCCGTCCCTTGAGCCCCGCAGGACGCCTGCATCCCGCCATAAGCGGCCCACCTCCTCCATGGAGCACGGACACAGGGGGCCGGGGTGCGAGCAACTGGCCTACGTGGCGGCAAACCCGCAGACCCCTCCGACCCGTCCCCGCCACTGCGAAGATCCCCCTGTTCTTCCATCCGTAAAGGGGTCCCCCTTTACGGATGGAAGAACAGGGGGGAGGCGCCCAGGAGATGGCTTTTGTCCGAGCCGCGGCCGGGTGGTTTACGGGCCAAGAGGCGGGGCCGCGCAGGCGCAAGCAGGCCCCCCCACCACAAGCATCCCTCCGGGCAACGTGCCCCCCCACCCCCCCTTGAGATATCAGGCCAGGTTCACAGGGTCCCTGGGCTGGTGTCAGAGTTAACGGAAGCCCTCCCTGCCATCCAGAGGACCGTGCGTTTTCCCGTGGACCACACTTCCCAGCAGCTCTCCCACCCCCGCAGAGGCAGAGTGCCAGGGAAGAACTAGGAACCTGGGGCCGGGAAGAGGGGCCGGCCACGGTTCCGCGCCAGGTGGAGCGGGTCCCGGCGGGCGGGCGGGCGGGCGGGCGGTCGGGCGGGACCCTCGTCCACGGACCTGTTCTCCTGTGGGGAGTCTGGCCTGTGCCCCGCCTGGGAGGCTAAGAGCCTTGCTTCGCCTGCAACGCCCCCACCCTGCCACAAGGCGGCAGACTTGGGCCCAGCCGCTTCAACCCTCCAGTCTGTGCAGAAGCACCCAAAAATGGAGTGAGACCGCTGCGACCTCAGTCCCCCAGAGCTCGAACCCCCACCTCTGTGAGGGAATCGGCGGCCTCCTGTCCTTGGCGTCCGCAAAAGGCATTCACCTGCGGCGAACCAGGGCCTCGGGAGAGCAGGGCCAGGCCCCATGGTAGGAGCCCGGGGGAGGCAACGGCAGCCTCTGCGGCCAGGCCTCGGGCTCTCGCCGGGGCTCTCTCGGGGCACGGGCACCCTCTCTCGCCTAGAGAGTGCCCACGCCGTCCCTGGAGCCCCGCGAGACACCTGCTTCCCGTGATAAGAGGCCCCCTGCCTCCATGGAGCTTGGAACTCTGGGGCCGGGCTGCGGGTCACTGGGCTAAGTGGCTGGAGGCGCGCAGACCCCTCCGTCCCGACCGCCCCACTGCGAAGATCCCCCTGTTCCTCCATCCGTAAGGGGGTCGCCCCTTACGGATGGAGGAACAGGGGGATGGCCCCCAGGAGATGGCATTTGTCAGAGCCGCCGCTGGCCGGTTTCGGGCCAAGACGCGGGACCCGGCAGGCAGAGGGCAGGCAGCCCCAGCAGAAGCCTCCCTCGGGGCAACGGGCCCCACCCTGGACATATCAGGCCTGCTTCACAGAGTCCCTGGGGTCCTGTCCGTGGAACTGGAAGCTCTGCCCGCCACCCAGAGGTCCGTTCCTTTTCCCGTGGACCACACTTGCCAGCGCGTCTCCCACCCCGGCAGAGGCAGAGTGCCGGGGAAGAACTAGGGCCCCGGGGCCTCGATGAGGGGCGGGCCAGGGTTCCGCGCCTGGTGGGCAGGGGCCCGGGCGGGCCGGACCCACGCCCAGGGACCCCGTCTCCCGGGGGGACTCGGGCCTGAGACCTGCCTGGGGGGCTGAGAGTCTTTCTTGGCTCAAACGGCCCCACCCTGCCCCGAGGCGGCAAACCTGCACCGAGACGCTTCTACTCTCTAAAGTCTGGGCTGGACTTCGCGAGAAGGGACTGTGTCCGCTGGGACCCGGGTCCCACAGAGCTCGAACCCCCCTCCCCGTGAAGGCATCCGCGGCCTGTGGTCCTTGCTGTCCGCAAAAGGCATTCACCTGCGGAGAACCTGGGCCCAGGTGAGCGGGACCAGGCCCCACGGCAGGAGCCTAGGGAGGCCACTGGAGCCACGGGGGCCAGGGCTGGGCATTTTCCCGGGTGCTCTCTCGGGTCCCGGGTGCCCTCTCTCGCCCGGGGAGTGCCCACGCCGTCCCTTGAGCCCCGCAGGACGCCTGCATCCCGCCATAAGCGGCCCACCTCCTCCATGGAGCACGGACACAGGGGGCCGGGGTGCGAGCAACTGGCCTACGTGGCGGCAAACCCGCAGACCCCTCCGTCCCGTCCCCGCCACTGCGAAGATCCCCCTGTTCTTCCATCCGTAAAGGGGTCCCCCTTTACGGATGGAAGAACAGGGGGGAGGCGCCCAGGAGATGGCTTTTGTCCGAGCCGCGGCCGGGTGGTTTACGGGCCAAGAGGCGGGGCCGCGCAGGCGCAAGCAGGCCCCCCCACCACAAGCATCCCTCCGGGCAACGTGCCCCCCCACCCCCCCTTGAGATATCAGGCCAGGTTCACAGGGTCCCTGGGCTGGTGTCAGAGTTAACGGAAGCCCTCCCTGCCATCCAGAGGACCGTGCGTTTTCCCGTGGACCACACTTCCCAGCAGCTCTCCCACCCCCGCAGAGGCAGAGTGCCAGGGAAGAACTAGGGACCTGGGGCCGGGAAGAGGGGCCGGCCACGGTTCCGCGCCAGGTGGAGCGGGTCCCGGCGGGCGGGCGGGCGGGACCCTCGTCCACGGACCTGTTCTCCTGTGGGGAGTCTGGCCTGTGCCCCGCCTGGGAGGCTAAGAGCCTTGCTTCGCCTGCAACGCCCCCACCCTGCCACAAGGCGGCAGACTTGGGCCCAGCCGCTTCAACCCTCCAGTCTGTGCAGAAGCACCCAAAAATGGAGTGAGACCGCTGCGACCTCAGTCCCCCAGAGCTCGAACCCCCACCTCTGTGAGGGAATCGGCGGCCTCCTGTCCTTGGCGTCCGCAAAAGGCATTCACCTGCGGCGAACCAGGGCCTCGGGAGAGCAGGGCCAGGCCCCATGGTAGGAGCCCGGGGGAGGCAACGGCAGCCTCTGCGGCCAGGCCTCGGGCTCTCGCCGGGGCTCTCTCGGGGCACGGGCACCCTCTCTCGCCTAGAGAGTGCCCACGCCGTCCCTGGAGCCCCGCGAGACACCTGCTTCCCGTGATAAGAGGACCCCTGCCTCCATGGAGCTTGGAACTCTGGGGCCGGGCTGCGGGTCACTGGGCTAAGTGGCTGGAGACGCACAGACCCCTCCGTCCCGAGCGCCCCACTGCGAAGATCCCCCTGTTCCTCCATCCGTAAGGGGGTCGCCCCTTACGGATGGAGGAACAGGGGGATGGCCCCCAGGAGATGGCATTTGTCAGAGCCGCCGCTGGCCGGTTTCGGGCCAAGACGCGGGACCCGGCAGGCAGAGGGCAGGCAGCCCCACCAGAAGCCTCCCTCGGGGCAACGGGCCCCACCCTGGACATATCAGGCCTGCTTCACAGAGTCCCTGGGGTCCTGTCCGTGGAACTGGAAGCTCTGCCCGCCACCCAGAGGTCCGTTCCTTTTCCCGTGGACCACACTTGCCAGCGCGTCTCCCACCCCGGCAGAGGCAGAGTGCCGGGGAAGAACTAGGGCCCCGGGGCCTCGATGAGGGGCGGGCCAGGGTTCCGCGCCTGGTGGGCAGGGGCCCGGGCGGGCCGGACCCACGCCCAGGGACCCCGTCTCCCGGGGGGACTCGGGCCTGAGACCTGCCTGGGGGGCTGAGAGTCTTTCTTGGCTCAAATGGCCCCACCCTGCCCCGAGGCGGCAAACCTGCACCGAGACGCTTCTACTCTCTAAAGTCTGGGCTGGACTTCGCGAGAAGGGACTGTGTCCGCTGGGACCCGGGTCCCACAGAGCTCGTATCCCCCTCCCCGTGAAGGCATCCGCGGCCTGTGGTCCTTGCTGTCCGCAAAAGGCATTCACCTGCGGAGAACCTGGGCCCAGGTGAGCGGGACCAGGCCCCACGGCAGGAGCCTAGGGAGGCCACTGGAGCCACGGGGGCCAGGGCTGGGCATTTTCCCGGGTGCTCTCTCGGGTCCCGGGTGCCCTCTCTCGCCCGGGGAGTGCCCACGCCGTCCCTTGAGCCCCGCAGGACGCCTGCATCCCGCCATAAGCGGCCCACCTCCTCCATGGAGCACGGACACAGGGGGCCGGGGTGCGAGCAACTGGCCTACGTGGCGGCAAACCCGCAGACCCCTCCGTCCCGTCCCCGCCACTGCGAAGATCCCCCTGTTCTTCCATCCGTAAAGGGGTCCCCCTTTACGGATGGAAGAACAGGGGGGAGGCGCCCAGGAGATGGCTTTTGTCCGAGCCGCGGCCGGGTGGTTTACGGGCCAAGAGGCGGGGCCGCGCAGGCGCAAGCAGGCCCCCCCACCACAAGCATCCCTCCGGGCAACGTGCCCCCCCACCCCCCCTTGAGATATCAGGCCAGGTTCACAGGGTCCCTGGGCTGGTGTCAGAGTTAACGGAAGCCCTCCCTGCCATCCAGAGGACCGTGCGTTTTCCCGTGGACCACACTTCCCAGCAGCTCTCCCACCCCCGCAGAGGCAGAGTGCCAGGGAAGAACTAGGAACCTGGGGCCGGGAAGAGGGGCCGGCCACGGTTCCGCGCCAGGTGGAGCGGGTCCCGGCGGGCGGGCGGGCGGGCGGGCGGGCGGGCGGGACCCTCGTCCACGGACCTGTTCTCCTGTGGGGAGTCTGGCCTGTGCCCCGCCTGGGAGGCTAAGAGCCTTGCTTCGCCTGCAACGCCCCCACCCTGCCACAAGGCGGCAGACTTGGGCCCAGCCGCTTCAACCCTCCAGTCTGTGCAGAAGCACCCAAAAATGGAGTGAGACCGCTGCGACCTCAGTCCCCCAGAGCTCGAACCCCCACCTCTGTGAGGGAATCGGCGGCCTCCTGTCCTTGGCGTCCGCAAAAGGCATTCACCTGCGGCGAACCAGGGCCTCGGGAGAGCAGGGCCAGGCCCCATGGTAGGAGCCCGGGGGAGGCAACGGCAGCCTCTGCGGCCAGGCCTCGGGCTCTCGCCGGGGCTCTCTCGGGGCACGGGCACCCTCTCTCGCCTAGAGAGTGCCCACGCCGTCCCTGGAGCCCCGCGAGACACCTGCTTCCCGTGATAAGAGGCCCCCTGCCTCCATGGAGCTTGGAACTCTGGGGCCGGGCTGCGGGTCACTGGGCTAAGTGGCTGGAGGCGCGCAGACCCCTCCGTCCCGACCGCCCCACTGCGAAGATCCCCCTGTTCCTCCATCCGTAAGGGGGTCGCCCCTTTTGGATGGAGGAACAGGGGGTTGGCCCCCAGGAGATGGCATTTGTCAGAGCCGCCGCTGGCCGGTTTCGGGCCAAGACGCGGGACCCGGCAGGCAGAGGGCAGGCAGCCCCAGCAGAAGCCTCCCTCGGGGCAACGGGCCCCACCCTGGACATATCAGGCCTGCTTCACAGAGTCCCTGGGGTCCTGTCCGTGGAACTGGAAGCTCTGCCCGCCACCCAGAGGTCCGTTCCTTTTCCCGTGGACCACACTTGCCAGCGCGTCTCCCACCCCGGCAGAGGCAGAGTGCCGGGGAAGAACTAGGGCCCCGGGGCCTCCATGAGGGGCGGGCCAGGGTTCCGCGCCTGGTGGGCAGGGGCCCGGGCGGGCCGGACCCACGCCCAGGGACCCCGTCTCCCGGGGGGACTCGTGCCTGAGACCTGCCTGGGGGGCTGAGAGTCTTTCTTGGCTCAAACGGCCCCACCCTGCCCCGAGGCGGCAAACCTGCACCGAGACGCTTCTACTCTCTAAAGTCTGGGCTGCACTTCGCGAGAAGGGACTGTGTCCGCTGGGACCCGGGTCCCACAGAGCTCGAACCCCCCTCCCCGTGAAGGCATCCGCGGCCTGTGGTCCTTGCTGTCCGCAAAAGGCATTCACCTGCGGAGAACCTGGGCCCAGGTGAGCGGGACCAGGCCCCACGGCAGGAGCCTAGGGAGGCCACTGGAGCCACGGGGGCCAGGGCTGGGCATTTTCCCGGGTGCTCTCTCGGGTCCCGGGTGCCCTCTCTCGCCCGGGGAGTGCCCACGCCGTCCCTTGAGCCCCGCAGGACGCCGGCATCCCGCCATAAGCGGCCCACCTCCTCCATGGAGCACGGACACAGGGGGCCGGGGTGCGAGCAACTGGCCTACGTGGCGGCAAACCCGCAGACCCCTCCGTCCCGTCCCCGCCACTGCGAAGATCCCCCTGTTCTTCCATCCGTAAAGGGGTCCCCCTTTACGGATGGAAGAACAGGGGGGAGGCGCCCAGGAGATGGCTTTTGTCGGAGCCGCGGCCGGGTGGTTTACGGGCCAAGAGGCGGGGCCGCGCAGGCGCAAGCAGGCCCCCCCACCACAAGCATCCCTCCGGGCAACGTGCCCCCCCACCCCCCCTTGAGATATCAGGCCAGGTTCACAGGGTCCCTGGGCTGGTGTCAGAGTTAACGGAAGCCCTCCCTGCCATCCAGAGGACCGTGCGTTTTCCCGTGGACCACACTTCCCAGCAGCTCTCCCACCCCCGCAGAGGCAGAGTGCCAGGGAAGAACTAGGGACCTGGGGCCGGGAAGAGGGGCCGGCCACGGTTCCGCGCCAGGTGGAGCGGGTCCCGGCGGGCGGGCGGGCGGGCGGGCGGGCGGGCGGGACCCTCGTCCACGGACCTGTTCTCCTGTGGGGTGTCTGGCCTGTGCCCCGCCGGGGAGGCTAAGAGCCTTGCTTCGCCTGCAACGCCCCCACCCTGCCACAAGGCGGCAGACTTGGGCCCAGCCGCTTCAACCCTCCAGTCTGTGCAGAAGCACCCAAAAATGGAGTGAGACCGCTGCGACCTCAGTCCCCCAGAGCTCGAACCCCCACCTCTGTGAGGGAATCGGCGGCCTCCTGTCCTTGGCGTCCGCAAAAGGCATTCACCTGCGGCGAACCAGGGCCTCGGGAGAGCAGGGCCAGGCCCCATGGTAGGAGCCCGGGGGAGGCAACGGCAGCCTCTGCGGCCAGGCCTCGGGCTCTCGCCGGGGCTCTCTCGGGGCACGGGCACCCTCTCTCGCCTAGAGAGTGCCCACGCCGTCCCTGGAGCCCCGTGAGACACCTGCTTCCCGTGATAAGAGGCCCCCTGCCTCCATGGAGCTTGGAACTCTGGGGCCGGGCTGCGGGTCACTGGGCTAAGTGGCTGGAGGCGCGCAGACCCCTCCGTCCCGACCGCCCCACTGCGAAGATGCCCCTGTTCCTCCATCCGTAAGGGGGTCGCCCCTTACGGATGGAGGAACAGGGGGATGGCCCCCAGGAGATGGCATTTGTCAGAGCCGCCGCTGGCCGGTTTCGGGCCAAGACGCGGGACCCGGCAGGCAGAGGGCAGGCAGCCCCAGCAGAAGCCTCCCTCGGGGCAACGGGCCCCACCCTGGACATATCAGGCCTGCTTCACAGAGTCCCTGGGGTCCTGTCCGTGGAACTGGAAGCTCTGCCCGCCACCCAGAGGTCCGTTCCTTTTCCCGTGGACCACACTTGCCAGCGCGTCTCCCACCCCGGCAGAGGCAGAGTGCCGGGGAAGAACTAGGGCCCCGGGGCCTCGATGAGGGGCGGGCCAGGGTTCCGCGCCTGGTGGGCAGGGGCCCGGGCGGGCCGGACCCACGCCCAGGGACCCCGTCTCCCGGGGGGACTCGGGCCTGAGACCTGCCTGGGGGGCTGAGAGTCTTTCTTGGCTCAAACGGCCCCACCCTGCCCCGAGGCGGCAAACCTGCACCGAGACGCTTCTACTCTCTAAAGTCTGGGCTGGACTTCGCGAGAAGGGACTGTGTCCGCTGGGACCCGGGTCCCACAGAGCTCGAACCCCCCTCCCCGTGAAGGCATCCGCGGCCTGTGGTCCTTGCTGTCCGCAAAAGGCATTCACCTGCGGAGAACCTGGGCCCAGGTGAGCGGGACCAGGCCCCACGGCAGGAGCCTAGGGAGGCCACTGGAGCCACGGGGGCCAGGGCTGGGCATTTTCCCGGGTGCTCTCTCGGGTCCCGGGTGCCCTCTCTCGCCCGGGGAGTGCCCACGCCGTCCCTTGAGCCCCGCAGGACGCCTGCATCCCGCCATAAGCGGCCCACCTCCTCCATGGAGCACGGACACAGGGGGCCGGGGTGCGAGCAACTGGCCTACGTGGCGGCAAACCCGCAGACCCCTCCGTCCCGTCCCCGCCACTGCGAAGATCCCCCTGTTCTTCCATCCGTAAAGGGGTCCCCCTTTACGGATGGAAGAACAGGGGGGAGGCGCCCAGGAGATGGCTTTTGTCCGAGCCGCGGCCGGGTGGTTTACGGGCCAAGAGGCGGGGCCGCGCAGGCGCAAGCAGGCCCCCCCACCACAAGCATCCCTCCGGGCAACGTGCCCCCCCACCCCCCCTTGAGATATCAGGCCAGGTTCACAGGGTCCCTGGGCTGGTGTCAGAGTTAACGGAAGCCCTCCCTGCCATCCAGAGGACCGTGCGTTTTCCCGTGGACCACACTTCCCAGCAGCTCTCCCACCCCCGCAGAGGCAGAGTGCCAGGGAAGAACTAGGGACCTGGGGCCGGGAAGAGGGGCCGGCCACGGTTCCGCGCCAGGTGGAGCGGGTCCCGGCGGGCGGGCGGGCGGGACCCTCGTCCACGGACTTGTTCTCCTGTGGGGAGTCTGGCCTGTGCCCCGCCTGGGAGGCTAAGAGCCTTGCTTCGCCTGCAACGCCCCCACCCTGCCACAAGGCGGCAGACTTGGGCCCAGCCGCTTCAACCCTCCAGTCTGTGCAGAAGCACCCAAAAATGGAGTGAGACCGCTGCGACCTCAGTCCCCCAGAGCTCGAACCCCCACCTCTGTGAGGGAATCGGCGGCCTCCTGTCCTTGGCGTCCGCAAAAGGCATTCACCTGCGGCGAACCAGGGCCTCGGGAGAGCAGGGCCAGGCCCCATGGTAGGAGCCCGGGGGAGGCAACGGCAGCCTCTGCGGCCAGGCCTCGGGCTCTCGCCGGGGCTCTCTCGGGGCACGGGCACCCTCTCTCGCCTAGAGAGTGCCCACGCCGTCCCTGGAGCCCCGCGAGACACCTGCTTCCCGTGATAAGAGGCCCCCTGCCTCCATGGAGCTTGGAACTCTGGGGCCGGGCTGCGGGTCACTGGGCTAAGTGGCTGGAGGCGCGCAGACCCCTCCGTCCCGACCGCCCCACTGCGAAGATCCCCCTGTTCCTCCATCCGTAAGGGGGTCGCCCCTTACGGATGGAGGAACAGGGGGGAGGCCCCCAGGAGATGGCATTTGTCAGAGCCGCCGCTGGCCGGTTTCGGGCCAAGACGCGGGACCCGGCAGGCAGAGGGCAGGCAGCCCCACCAGAAGCCTCCCTCGGGGCAACGGGCCCCACCCTGGACATATCAGGCCTGCTTCACAGAGTCCCTGGGGTCCTGTCCGTGGAACTGGAAGCTCTGCCCGCCACCCAGAGGTCCGTTCCTTTTCCCGTGGACCACACTTGCCAGCGCGTCTCCCACCCCGGCAGAGGCAGAGTGCCGGGGAAGAACTAGGGCCCCGGGGCCTCGATGAGGGGCGGGCCAGGGTTCCGCGCCTGGTGGGCAGGGGCCCGGGCGGGCCGGACCCACGCCCAGGGACCCCGTCTCCCGGGGGGACTCGGGCCTGAGACCTGCCTGGGGGGCTGAGAGTCTTTCTTGGCTCAAACGGCCCCACCCTGCCCCGAGGCGGCAAACCTGCACCGAGACGCTTCTACTCTCTAAAGTCTGGGCTGGACTTCGCGAGAAGGGACTGTGTCCGCTGGGACCCGGGTCCCACAGAGCTCGAACCCCCCTCCCCGTGAAGGCATCCGCGGCCTGTGGTCCTTGCTGTCCGCAAAAGGCATTCACCTGCGGAGAACCTGGGCCCAGGTGAGCGGGACCAGGCCCCACGGCAGGAGCCTAGGGAGGCCACTGGAGCCACGGGGGCCAGGGCTGGGCATTTTCCCGGGTGCTCTCTCGGGTCCCGGGTGCCCTCTCTCGCCCGGGGAGTGCCCACGCCGTCCCTTGAGCCCCGCAGGACGCCTGCATCCCGCCATAAGCGGCCCACCTCCTCCATGGAGCACGGACACAGGGGGCCGGGGTGCGAGCAACTGGCCTACGTGGCGGCAAACCCGCAGACCCCTCCGTCCCGTCCCCGCCACTGCGAAGATCCCCCTGTTCTTCCATCCGTAAAGGGGTCCCCCTTTACGGATGGAAGAACAGGGGGGAGGCGCCCAGGAGATGGCTTTTGTCCGAGCCGCGGCCGGGTGGTTTACGGGCCAAGAGGCGGGGCCGCGCAGGCGCAAGCAGGCCCCCCCACCACAAGCATCCCTCCGGGCAACGTGCCCCCCCACCCCCCCTTGAGATATCAGGCCAGGTTCACAGGGTCCCTGGGCTGGTGTCAGAGTTAACGGAAGCCCTCCCTGCCATCCAGAGGACCGTGCGTTTTCCCGTGGACCACACTTCCCAGCAGCTCTCCCACCCCCGCAGAGGCAGAGTGCCAGGGAAGAACTAGGAACCTGGGGCCGGGAAGAGGGGCCGGCCACGGTTCCGCGCCAGGTGGAGCGGGTCCCGGCGGGCGGGCGGGCGGGACCCTCGTCCACGGACCTGTTCTCCTGTGGGGAGTCTGGCCTGTGCCCCGCCTGGGAGGCTAAGAGCCTTGCTTCGCCTGCAACGCCCCCACCCTGCCACAAGGCGGCAGACTTGGGCCCAGCCGCTTCAACCCTCCAGTCTGTGCAGAAGCACCCAAAAATGGAGTGAGACCGCTGCGACCTCAGTCCCCCAGAGCTCGAACCCCCACCTCTGTGAGGGAATCGGCGGCCTCCTGTCCTTGGCGTCCGCAAAAGGCATTCACCTGCGGCGAACCAGGGCCTCGGGAGAGCAGGGCCAGGCCCCATGGTAGGAGCCCGGGGGAGGCAACGGCAGCCTCTGCGGCCAGGCCTCGGGCTCTCGCCGGGGCTCTCTCGGGGCACGGGCACCCTCTCTCGCCTAGAGAGTGCCCACGCCGTCCCTGGAGCCCCGCGAGACACCTGCTTCCCGTGATAAGAGGCCCCCTGCCTCCATGGAGCTTGGAACTCTGGGGCCGGGCTGCGGGTCACTGGGCTAAGTGGCTGGAGGCGCGCAGACCCCTCCGTCCCGACCGCCCCACTGCGAAGATCCCCCTGTTCCTCCATCCGTAAGGGGGTCGCCCCTTTTGGATGGAGGAACAGGGGGTTGGCCCCCAGGAGATGGCATTTGTCAGAGCCGCCGCTGGCCGGTTTCGGGCCAAGACGCGGGACCCGGCAGGCAGAGGGCAGGCAGCCCCAGCAGAAGCCTCCCTCGGGGCAACGGGCCCCACCCTGGACATATCAGGCCTGCTTCACAGAGTCCCTGGGGTCCTGTCCGTGGAACTGGAAGCTCTGCCCGCCACCCAGAGGTCCGTTCCTTTTCCCGTGGACCACACTTGCCAGCGCGTCTCCCACCCCGGCAGAGGCAGAGTGCCGGGGAAGAACTAGGGCCCCGGGGCCTCGATGAGGGGCGGGCCAGGGTTCCGCGCCTGGTGGGCAGGGGCCCGGGCGGGCCGGACCCACGCCCAGGGACCCCGTCTCCCGGGGGGACTCGTGCCTGAGACCTGCCTGGGGGGCTGAGAGTCTTTCTTGGCTCAAACGGCCCCACCCTGCCCCGAGGCGGCAAACCTGCACCGAGACGCTTCTACTCTCTAAAGTCTGGGCTGCACTTCGCGAGAAGGGACTGTGTCCGCTGGGACCCGGGTCCCACAGAGCTCGAACCCCCCTCCCCGTGAAGGCATCCGCGGCCTGTGGTCCTTGCTGTCCGCAAAAGGCATTCACCTGCGGAGAACCTGGGCCCAGGTGAGCGGGACCAGGCCCCACGGCAGGAGCCTAGGGAGGCCACTGGAGCCACGGGGGCCAGGGCTGGGCATTTTCCCGGGTGCTCTCTCGGGTCCCGGGTGCCCTCTCTCGCCCGGGGAGTGCCCACGCCGTCCCTTGAGCCCCGCAGGACGCCGGCATCCCGCCATAAGCGGCCCACCTCCTCCATGGAGCACGGACACAGGGGGCCGGGGTGCGAGCAACTGGCCTACGTGGCGGCAAACCCGCAGACCCCTCCGTCCCGTCCCCGCCACTGCGAAGATCCCCCTGTTCTTCCATCCGTAAAGGGGTCCCCCTTTACGGATGGAAGAACAGGGGGGAGGCGCCCAGGAGATGGCTTTTGTCCGAGCCGCGGCCGGGTGGTTTACGGGCCAAGAGGCGGGGCCGCGCAGGCGCAAGCAGGCCCCCCCACCACAAGCATCCCTCCGGGCAACGTGCCCCCCCACCCCCCCTTGAGATATCAGGCCAGGTTCACAGGGTCCCTGGGCTGGTGTCAGAGTTAACGGAAGCCCTCCCTGCCATCCAGAGGACCGTGCGTTTTCCCGTGGACCACACTTCCCAGCAGCTCTCCCACCCCCGCAGAGGCAGAGTGCCAGGGAAGAACTAGGGACCTGGGGCCGGGAAGAGGGGCCGGCCACGGTTCCGCGCCAGGTGGAGCGGGTCCCGGCGGGCGGGCGGGCGGGCGGGCGGGCGGGCGGGACCCTCGTCCACGGACCTGTTCTCCTGTGGGGTGTCTGGCCTGTGCCCCGCCGGGGAGGCTAAGAGCCTTGCTTCGCCTGCAACGCCCCCACCCTGCCACAAGGTGGCAGACTTGGGCCCAGCCGCTTCAACCCTCCAGTCTGTGCAGAAGCACCCAAAAATGGAGTGAGACCGCTGCGACCTCAGTCCCCCAGAGCTCGAACCCCCACCTCTGTGAGGGAATCGGCGGCCTCCTGTCCTTGGCGTCCGCAAAAGGCATTCACCTGCGGCGAACCAGGGCCTCGGGAGAGCAGGGCCAGGCCCCATGGTAGGAGCCCGGGGGAGGCAACGGCAGCCTCTGCGGCCAGGCCTCGGGCTCTCGCCGGGGCTCTCTCGGGGCACGGGCACCCTCTCTCGCCTAGAGAGTGCCCACGCCGTCCCTGGAGCCCCGTGAGACACCTGCTTCCCGTGATAAGAGGCCCCCTGCCTCCATGGAGCTTGGAACTCTGGGGCCGGGCTGCGGGTCACTGGGCTAAGTGGCTGGAGGCGCGCAGACCCCTCCGTCCCGACCGCCCCACTGCGAAGATGCCCCTGTTCCTCCATCCGTAAGGGGGTCGCCCCTTACGGATGGAGGAACAGGGGGATGGCCCCCAGGAGATGGCATTTGTCAGAGCCGCCGCTGGCCGGTTTCGGGCCAAGACGCGGGACCCGGCAGGCAGAGGGCAGGCAGCCCCAGCAGAAGCCTCCCTCGGGGCAACGGGCCCCACCCTGGACATATCAGGCCTGCTTCACAGAGTCCCTGGGGTCCTGTCCGTGGAACTGGAAGCTCTGCCCGCCACCCAGAGGTCCGTTCCTTTTCCCGTGGACCACACTTGCCAGCGCGTCTCCCACCCCGGCAGAGGCAGAGTGCCGGGGAAGAACTAGGGCCCCGGGGCCTCGATGAGGGGCGGGCCAGGGTTCCGCGCCTGGTGGGCAGGGGCCCGGGCGGGCCGGACCCACGCCCAGGGACCCCGTCTCCCGGGGGGACTCGGGCCTGAGACCTGCCTGGGGGGCTGAGAGTCTTTCTTGGCTCAAACGGCCCCACCCTGCCCCGAGGCGGCAAACCTGCACCGAGACGCTTCTACTCTCTAAAGTCTGGGCTGGACTTCGCGAGAAGGGACTGTGTCCGCTGGGACCCGGGTCCCACAGAGCTCGAACCCCCCTCCCCGTGAAGGCATCCGCGGCCTGTGGTCCTTGCTGTCCGCAAAAGGCATTCACCTGCGGAGAACCTGGGCCCAGGTGAGCGGGACCAGGCCCCACGGCAGGAGCCTAGGGAGGCCACTGGAGCCACGGGGGCCAGGGCTGGGCATTTTCCCGGGTGCTCTCTCGGGTCCCGGGTGCCCTCTCTCGCCCGGGGAGTGCCCACGCCGTCCCTTGAGCCCCGCAGGACGCCTGCATCCCGCCATAAGCGGCCCACCTCCTCCATGGAGCACGGACACAGGGGGCCGGGGTGCGAGCAACTGGCCTACGTGGCGGCAAACCCGCAGACCCCTCCGTCCCGTCCCCGCCACTGCGAAGATCCCCCTGTTCTTCCATCCGTAAAGGGGTCCCCCTTTACGGATGGAAGAACAGGGGGGAGGCGCCCAGGAGATGGCTTTTGTCCGAGCCGCGGCCGGGTGGTTTACGGGCCAAGAGGCGGGGCCGCGCAGGCGCAAGCAGGCCCCCCCACCACAAGCATCCCTCCGGGCAACGTGCCCCCCCACCCCCCCTTGAGATATCAGGCCAGGTTCACAGGGTCCCTGGGCTGGTGTCAGAGTTAACGGAAGCCCTCCCTGCCATCCAGAGGACCGTGCGTTTTCCCGTGGACCACACTTCCCAGCAGCTCTCCCAGCCCCGCAGAGGCAGAGTGCCAGGGAAGAACTAGGGACCTGGGGCCGGGAAGAGGGGCCGGCCACGGTTCCGCGCCAGGTGGAGCGGGTCCCGGCGGGCGGGCGGGCGGGCGGGCGGGCGGGCGGGACCCTCGTCCACGGACCTGTTCTCCTGTGGGGAGTCTGGCCTGTGCTCCGCCTGGGAGGCTAAGAGCCTTGCTTCGCCTGCAACGCCCCCACCCTGCCACAAGGCGGCAGACTTGGGCCCAGCCGCTTCAACCCTCCAGTCTGTGCAGAAGCACCCAAAAATGGAGTGAGACCGCTGCGACCTCAGTCCCCCAGAGCTCGAACCCCCACCTCTGTGAGGGAATCGGCGGCCTCCTGTCCTTGGCGTCCGCAAAAGGCATTCACCTGCGGCGAACCAGGGCCTCGGGAGAGCAGGGCCAGGCCCCATGGTAGGAGCCCGGGGGAGGCAACGGCAGCCTCTGCGGCCAGGCCTCGGGCTCTCGCCGGGGCTCTCTCGGGGCACGGGCACCCTCTCTCGCCTAGAGAGTGCCCACGCCGTCCCTGGAGCCCCGCGAGACACCTGCTTCCCGTGATAAGAGGCCCCCTGCCTCCATGGAGCTTGGAACTCTGGGGCCGGGCTGCGGGTGACTGGGCTAAGTGGCTGGAGACGCGCAGACCCCTCCGTCCCGACCGCCCCACTGCGAAGATCCCCCTGTTCCTCCATCCGTAAGGGGGTCGCCCCTTACGGATGGAGGAACAGGGGGGAGGCCCCCAGGAGATGGCATTTGTCAGAGCCGCCGCTGGCCGGTTTTGGGCCAAGACGCGGGACCCGGCAGGCAGAGGGCAGGCAGCCCCACCAGAAGCCTCCCTCGGGGCAACGGGCCCCACCCTGGACATATCAGGACTGCTTCACAGAGTCCCTGGGGTCCTGTCCGTGGAACTGGAAGCTCTGCCCGCCACCCAGAGGTCCGTTCCTTTTCCCGTGGACCACACTTGCCAGCGCCTCTCCCACCCCGGCAGAGGCAGAGTGCCGGGGAAGAACTAGGGCCCCGGGGCCTCGATGAGGGGCGGGCCAGGGTTCCGCGCCTGGTGGGCAGGGGCCCGGGCGGGCCGGACCCACGCCCAGGGACCCCGTCTCCCGGGGGGACTCGGGCCTGAGACCTGCCTGGGGGGCTGAGAGTCTTTCTTGGCTCAAACGGCCCCACCCTGCCCCGAGGCGGCAAACCTGCACCGAGACGCTTCTACTCTCTAAAGTCTGGGCTGCACTTCGCGAGAAGGGACTGTGTCCGCTGGGACCCGGGTCCCACAGAGCTCGTACCCCCCTCCCCGTGAAGGCATCCGCGGCCTGTGGTCCTTGCTGTCCGCAAAAGGCATTCACCTGCGGAGAACCTGGGCCCAGGTGAGCGGGACCAGGCCCCACGGCAGGAGCCTAGGGAGGCCACTGGAGCCACGGGGGCCAGGGCTGGGCATTTTCCCGGGTGCTCTCTCGGGTCCCGGGTGCCCTCTCTCGCCCGGGGAGTGCCCACGCCGTCCCTTGAGCCCCGCAGGACGCCTGCATCCCGCCATAAGCGGCCCACCTCCTCCATGGAGCACGGACACAGGGGGCCGGGGTGCGAGCAACTGGCCTACGTGGCGGCAAACCCGCAGACCCCTCCGTCCCGTCCCCGCCACTGCGAAGATCCCCCTGTTCTTCCATCCGTAAAGGGGTCCCCCTTTACGGATGGAAGAACAGGGGGGAGGCGCCCAGGAGATGGCTTTTGTCCGAGCCGCGGCCGGGTGGTTTACGGGCCAAGAGGCGGGGCCGCGCAGGCGCAAGCAGGCCCCCCCACCACAAGCATCCCTCCGGGCAACGTGCCCCCCCACCCCCCCTTGAGATATCAGGCCAGGTTCACAGGGTCCCTGGGCTGGTGTCAGAGTTAACGGAAGCCCTCCCTGCCATCCAGAGGACCGTGCGTTTTCCCGTGGACCACACTTCCCAGCAGCTCTCCCACCCCCGCAGAGGCAGAGTGCCAGGGAAGAACTAGGAACCTGGGGCCGGGAAGAGGGGCCGGCCACGGTTCCGCGCCAGGTGGAGCGGGTCCCGGCGGGCGGGCGGGCGGGCGGGCGGTCGGGCGGGACCCTCGTCCACGGACCTGTTCTCCTGTGGGGAGTCTGGCCTGTGCCCCGCCTGGGAGGCTAAGAGCCTTGCTTCGCCTGCAACGCCCCCACCCTGCCACAAGGCGGCAGACTTGGGCCCAGCCGCTTCAACCCTCCAGTCTGTGCAGAAGCACCCAAAAATGGAGTGAGACCGCTGCGACCTCAGTCCCCCAGAGCTCGAACCCCCACCTCTGTGAGTGAATCGGCGGCCTCCTGTCCTTGGCGTCCGCAAAAGGCATTCACCTGCGGCGAACCAGGGCCTCGGGAGAGCAGGGCCAGGCCCCATGGTAGGAGCCCGGGGGAGGCAACGGCAGCCTCTGCGGCCAGGCCTCGGGCTCTCGCCGGGGCTCTCTCGGGGCACGGGCACCCTCTCTCGCCTAGAGAGTGCCCACGCCGTCCCTGGAGCCCCGTGAGACACCTGCTTCCCGTGATAAGAGGCCCCCTGCCTCCATGGAGCTTGGAACTCTGGGGCCGGGCTGCGGGTCACTGGGCTAAGTGGCTGGAGGCGCGCAGACCCCTCCGTCCCGACCGCCCCACTGCGAAGATCCCCCTGTTCCTCCATCCGTAAGGGTGTCGCCCCTTACGGATGGAGGAACAGGGGGATGGCCCCCAGGAGATGGCATTTGTCAGAGCCGCCGCTGGCCGGTTTCGGGCCAAGACGCGGGACCCGGCAGGCAGAGGGCAGGCAGCCCCAGCAGAAGCCTCCCTCGGGGCAACGGGCCCCACCCTGGACATATCAGGCCTGCTTCACAGAGTCCCTGGGGTCCTGTCCGTGGAACTGGAAGCTCTGCCCGCCACCCAGAGGTCCGTTCCTTTTCCCGTGGACCACACTTGCCAGCGCGTCTCCCACCCCGGCAGAGGCAGAGTGCCGGGGAAGAACTAGGGCCCCGGGGCCTCGATGAGGGGCGGGCCAGGGTTCCGCGCCTGGTGGGCAGGGGCCCGGGCGGGCCGGACCCACGCCCAGGGACCCCGTCTCCCGGGGGGACTCGGGCCTGAGACCTGCCTGGGGGGCTGAGAGTCTTTCTTGGCTCAAACGGCCCCACCCTGCCCCGAGGCGGCAAACCTGCACCGAGACGCTTCTACTCTCTAAAGTCTGGGCTGGACTTCGCGAGAAGGGACTGTGTCCGCTGGGACCCGGGTCCCACAGAGCTCGAACCCCCCTCCCCGTGAAGGCATCCGCGGCCTGTGGTCCTTGCTGTCCGCAAAAGGCATTCACCTGCGGAGAACCTGGGCCCAGGTGAGCGGGACCAGGCCCCACGGCAGGAGCCTAGGGAGGCCACTGGAGCCACGGGGGCCAGGGCTGGGCATTTTCCCGGGTGCTCTCTCGGGTCCCGGGTGCACTCTCTCGCCCGGGGAGTGCCCACGCCGTCCCTTGAGCCCCGCAGGACGCCTGCATCCCGCCATAAGCGGCCCACCTCCTCCATGGAGCACGGACACAGGGGGCCGGGGTGCGAGCAACTGGCCTACGTGGCGGCAAACCCGCAGACCCCTCCGTCCCGTCCCCGCCACTGCGAAGATCCCCCTGTTCTTCCATCCGTAAAGGGGTCCCCCTTTACGGATGGAAGAACAGGGGGGAGGCGCCCAGGAGATGGCTTTTGTCCGAGCCGCGGCCGGGTGGTTTACGGGCCAAGAGGCGGGGCCGCGCAGGCGCAAGCAGGCCCCCCCACCACAAGCATCCCTCCGGGCAACGTGCCCCCCCACCCCCCCTTGAGATATCAGGCCAGGTTCACAGGGTCCCTGGGCTGGTGTCAGAGTTAACGGAAGCCCTCCCTGCCATCCAGAGGACCGTGCGTTTTCCCGTGGACCACACTTCCCAGCAGCTCTCCCACCCCCGCAGAGGCAGAGTGCCAGGGAAGAACTAGGGACCTGGGGCCGGGAAGAGGGGCCGGCCACGGTTCCGTGCCAGGTGGAGCGGGTCCCGGCGGGCGGGAGGGCGGGCGGGCGGGCGGGACCCTCGTCCACGGACCTGTTCTCCTGTGGGGAGTCTGGCCTGTGCCCCGCCTGGGAGGCTAAGAGCCTTGCTTCGCCTGCAACGCCCCCACCCTGCCACAAGGCGGCAGACTTGGGCCCAGCCGCTTCAACCCTCCAGTCTGTGCAGAAGCACCCAAAAATGGAGTGAGACCGCTGCGACCTCAGTCCCCCAGAGCTCGAACCCCCACCTCTGTGAGGGAATCGGCGGCCTCCTGTCCTTGGCGTCCGCAAAAGGCATTCACCTGCGGCGAACCAGGGCCTCGGGAGAGCAGGGCCAGGCCCCATGGTAGGAGCCCGGGGGAGGCAACGGCAGCCTCTGCGGCCAGGCCTCGGGCTCTCGCCGGGGCTCTCTCGGGGCACGGGCACCCTCTCTCGCCTAGAGAGTGCCCACGCCGTCCCTGGAGCCCCGCGAGACACCTGCTTCCCGTGATAAGAGGCCCCCTGCCTCCATGGAGCTTGGAACTCTGGGGCCGGGCTGCGGGTCACTGGGCTAAGTGGCTGGAGACGCGCAGACCCCTCCGTCCCGACCGCCCCACTGCGAAGATCCCCCTGTTCCTCCATCCGTAAGGGGGTCGCCCCTTACGGATGGAGGAACAGGGGGGAGGCCCCCAGGAGATGGCATTTGTCAGAGCCGCCGCTGGCCGGTTTCCTGCCAAGACGCGGGACCCGGCAGGCAGAGGGCAGGCAGCCCCACCAGAAGCCTCCCTCGGGGCAACGGGCCCCACCCTGGACATATCAGGCCTGCTTCACAGAGTCCCTGGGGTCCTGTCCGTGGAACTGGAAGCTCTGCCCGCCACCCAGAGGTCCGTTCCTTTTCCCGTGGACCACACTTGCCAGCGCGTCTCCCACCCCGGCAGAGGCAGAGTGCCGGGGAAGAACTAGGGCCCCGGGGCCTCGATGAGGGGCGGGCCAGGGTTCCGCGCCTGGTGGGCAGGGGCCCGGGCGGGCCGGACCCACGCCCAGGGACCCCGTCTCCCGGGGGGACTCGGGCCTGAGACCTGCCTGGGGGGCTGAGAGTCTTTCTTGGCTCAAACGGCCCCACCCTGCCCCGAGGCGGCAAACCTGCACCGAGACGCTTCTACTCTCTAAAGTCTGGGCTGGACTTCGCGAGAAGGGACTGTGTCCGCTGGGACCCGGGTCCCACAGAGCTCGAACCCCCCTCCCCGTGAAGGCATCCGCGGCCTGTGGTCCTTGCTGTCCGCAAAAGGCATTCACCTGCGGAGAACCTGGGCCCAGGTGAGCGGGACCAGGCCCCACGGCAGGAGCCTAGGGAGGCCACTGGAGCCACGGGGGCCAGGGCTGGGCATTTTCCCGGGTGCTCTCTCGGGTCCCGGGTGCACTCTCTCGCCCGGGGAGTGCCCACGCCGTCCCTTGAGCCCCGCAGGACGCCTGCATCCCGCCATAAGCGGCCCACCTCCTCCATGGAGCACGGACACAGGGGGCCGGGGTGCGAGCAACTGGCCTACGTGGCGGCAAACCCGCAGACCCCTCCGTCCCGTCCCCGCCACTGCGAAGATCCCCCTGTTCTTCCATCCGTAAAGGGGTCCCCCTTTACGGATGGAAGAACAGGGGGGAGGCGCCCAGGAGATGGCTTTTGTCCGAGCCGCGGCCGGGTGGTTTACGGGCCAAGAGGCGGGGCCGCGCAGGCGCAAGCAGGCCCCCCCACCACAAGCATCCCTCCGGGCAACGTGCCCCCCCACCCCCCCTTGAGATATCAGGCCAGGTTCACAGGGTCCCTGGGCTGGTGTCAGAGTTAACGGAAGCCCTCCCTGCCATCCAGAGGACCGTGCGTTTTCCCGTGGACCACACTTCCCAGCAGCTCTCCCACCCCCGCAGAGGCAGAGTGCCAGGGAAGAACTAGGGACCTGGGGCCGGGAAGAGGGGCCGGCCACGGTTCCGCGCCAGGTGGAGCGGGTCCCGGCGGGCGGGAGGGCGGGCGGGCGGGCGGGACCCTCGTCCACGGACCTGTTCTCCTGTGGGGAGTCTGGCCTGTGCCCCGCCTGGGAGGCTAAGAGCCTTGCTTCGCCTGCAACGCCCCCACCCTGCCACAAGGCGGCAGACTTGGGCCCAGCCGCTTCAACCCTCCAGTCTGTGCAGAAGCACCCAAAAATGGAGTGAGACCGCTGCGACCTCAGTCCCCCAGAGCTCGAACCCCCACCTCTGTGAGGGAATCGGCGGCCTCCTGTCCTTGGCGTCCGCAAAAGGCATTCACCTGCGGCGAACCAGGGCCTCGGGAGAGCAGGGCCAGGCCCCATGGTAGGAGCCCGGGGGAGGCAACGGCAGCCTCTGCGGCCAGGCCTCGGGCTCTCGCCGGGGCTCTCTCGGGGCACGGGCACCCTCTCTCGCCTAGAGAGTGCCCACGCCGTCCCTGGAGCCCCGCGAGACACCTGCTTCCCGTGATAAGAGGCCCCCTGCCTCCATGGAGCTTGGAACTCTGGGGCCGGGCTGCGGGTCACTGGGCTAAGTGGCTGGAGACGCGCAGACCCCTCCGTCCCGACCGCCCCACTGCGAAGATCCCCCTGTTCCTCCATCCGTAAGGGGGTCGCCCCTTACGGATGGAGGAACAGGGGGGAGGCCCCCAGGAGATGGCATTTGTCAGAGCCGCCGCTGGCCGGTTTCCTGCCAAGACGCGGGACCCGGCAGGCAGAGGGCAGGCAGCCCCACCAGAAGCCTCCCTCGGGGCAACGGGCCCCACCCTGGACATATCAGGCCTGCTTCACAGAGTCCCTGGGGTCCTGTCCGTGGAACTGGAAGCTCTGCCCGCCACCCAGAGGTCCGTTCCTTTTCCCGTGGACCACACTTGCCAGCGCGTCTCCCACCCCGGCAGAGGCAGAGTGCCGGGGAAGAACTAGGGCCCCGGGGCCTCGATGAGGGGCGGGCCAGGGTTCCGCGCCTGGTGGGCAGGGGCCCGGGCGGGCCGGACCCACGCCCAGGGACCCCGTCTCCCGGGGGGACTCGGGCCTGAGACCTGCCTGGGGGGCTGAGAGTCTTTCTTGGCTCAAACGGCCCCACCCTGCCCCGAGGCGGCAAACCTGCACCGAGACGCTTCTACTCTCTAAAGTCTGGGCTGGACTTCGCGAGAAGGGACTGTGTCCGCTGGGACCCGGGTCCCACAGAGCTCGAACCCCCCTCCCCGTGAAGGCATCCGCGGCCTGTGGTCCTTGCTGTCCGCAAAAGGCATTCACCTGCGGAGAACCTGGGCCCAGGTGAGCGGGACCAGGCCCCACGGCAGGAGCCTAGGGAGGCCACTGGAGCCACGGGGGCCAGGGCTGGGCATTTTCCCGGGTGCTCTCTCGGGTCCCGGGTGCACTCTCTCGCCCGGGGAGTGCCCACGCCGTCCCTTGAGCCCCGCAGGACGCCTGCATCCCGCCATAAGCGGCCCACCTCCTCCATGGAGCACGGACACAGGGGGCCGGGGTGCGAGCAACTGGCCTACGTGGCGGCAAACCCGCAGACCCCTCCGTCCCGTCCCCGCCACTGCGAAGATCCCCCTGTTCTTCCATCCGTAAAGGGGTCCCCCTTTACGGATGGAAGAACAGGGGGGAGGCGCCCAGGAGATGGCTTTTGTCCGAGCCGCGGCCGGGTGGTTTACGGGCCAAGAGGCGGGGCCGCGCAGGCGCAAGCAGGCCCCCCCACCACAAGCATCCCTCCGGGCAACGTGCCCCCCCACCCCCCCTTGAGATATCAGGCCAGGTTCACAGGGTCCCTGGGCTGGTGTCAGAGTTAACGGAAGCCCTCCCTGCCATCCAGAGGACCGTGCGTTTTCCCGTGGACCACACTTCCCAGCAGCTCTCCCACCCCCGCAGAGGCAGAGTGCCAGGGAAGAACTAGGGACCTGGGGCCGGGAAGAGGGGCCGGCCACGGTTCCGCGCCAGGTGGAGCGGGTCCCGGCGGGCGGGAGGGCGGGCGGGCGGGCGGGACCCTCGTCCACGGACCTGTTCTCCTGTGGGGAGTCTGGCCTGTGCCCCGCCTGGGAGGCTAAGAGCCTTGCTTCGCCTGCAACGCCCCCACCCTGCCACAAGGCGGCAGACTTGGGCCCAACCGCTTCAACCCTCCAGTCTGTGCAGAAGCACCCAAAAATGGAGTGAGACCGCTGCGACCTCAGTCCCCCAGAGCTCGAACCCCCACCTCTGTGAGGGAATCGGCGGCCTCCTGTCCTTGGCGTCCGCAAAAGGCATTCACCTGCGGCGAACCAGGGCCTCGGGAGAGCAGGGCCAGGCCCCATGGTAGGAGCCCGGGGGAGGCAACGGCAGCCTCTGCGGCCAGGCCTCGGGCTCTCGCCGGGGCTCTCTCGGGGCACGGGCACCCTCTCTCGCCTAGAGAGTGCCCACGCCGTCCCTGGAGCCCCGCGAGACACCTGCTTCCCGTGATAAGAGGCCCCCTGCCTCCATGGAGCTTGGAACTCTGGGGCCGGGCTGCGGGTCACTGGGCTAAGTGGCTGGAGACGCGCAGACCCCTCCGTCCCGACCGCCCCACTGCGAAGATCCCCCTGTTCCTCCATCCGTAAGGGGGTCGCCCCTTACGGATGGAGGAACAGGGGGGAGGCCCCCAGGAGATGGCATTTGTCAGAGCCGCCGCTGGCCGGTTTCCTGCCAAGACGCGGGACCCGGCAGGCAGAGGGCAGGCAGCCCCACCAGAAGCCTCCCTCGGGGCAACGGGCCCCACCCTGGACATATCAGGCCTGCTTCACAGAGTCCCTGGGGTCCTGTCCGTGGAACTGGAAGCTCTGCCCGCCACCCAGAGGTCCGTTCCTTTTCCCGTGGACCACACTTGCCAGCGCGTCTCCCACCCCGGCAGAGGCAGAGTGCCGGGGAAGAACTAGGGCCCCGGGGCCTCGATGAGGGGCGGGCCAGGGTTCCGCGCCTGGTGGGCAGGGGCCCGGGCGGGCCGGACCCACGCCCAGGGACCCCGTCTCCCGGGGGGACTCGGGCCTGAGACCTGCCTGGGGGGCTGAGAGTCTTTCTTGGCTCAAACGGCCCCACCCTGCCCCGAGGCGGCAAACCTGCACCGAGACGCTTCTACTCTCTAAAGTCTGGGCTGGACTTCGCGAGAAGGGACTGTGTCCGCTGGGACCCGGGTCCCACAGAGCTCGAACCCCCCTCCCCGTGAAGGCATCCGCGGCCTGTGGTCCTTGCTGTCCGCAAAAGGCATTCACCTGCGGAGAACCTGGGCCCAGGTGAGCGGGACCAGGCCCCACGGCAGGAGCCTAGGGAGGCCACTGGAGCCACGGGGGCCAGGGCTGGGCATTTTCCCGGGTGCTCTCTCGGGTCCCGGGTGCACTCTCTCGCCCGGGGAGTGCCCACGCCGTCCCTTGAGCCCCGCAGGACGCCTGCATCCCGCCATAAGCGGCCCACCTCCTCCATGGAGCACGGACACAGGGGGCCGGGGTGCGAGCAACTGGCCTACGTGGCGGCAAACCCGCAGACCCCTCCGTCCCGTCCCCGCCACTGCGAAGATCCCCCTGTTCTTCCATCCGTAAAGGGGTCCCCCTTTACGGATGGAAGAACAGGGGGGAGGCGCCCAGGAGATGGCTTTTGTCCGAGCCGCGGCCGGGTGGTTTACGGGCCAAGAGGCGGGGCCGCGCAGGCGCAAGCAGGCCCCCCCACCACAAGCATCCCTCCGGGCAACGTGCCCCCCCACCCCCCCTTGAGATATCAGGCCAGGTTCACAGGGTCCCTGGGCTGGTGTCAGAGTTAACGGAAGCCCTCCCTGCCATCCAGAGGACCGTGCGTTTTCCCGTGGACCACACTTCCCAGCAGCTCTCCCACCCCCGCAGAGGCAGAGTGCCAGGGAAGAACTAGGGACCTGGGGCCGGGAAGAGGGGCCGGCCACGGTTCCGCGCCAGGTGGAGCGGGTCCCGGCGGGCGGGAGGGCGGGCGGGCGGGCGGGACCCTCGTCCACGGACCTGTTCTCCTGTGGGGAGTCTGGCCTGTGCCCCGCCTGGGAGGCTAAGAGCCTTGCTTCGCCTGCAACGCCCCCACCCTGCCACAAGGCGGCAGACTTGGGCCCAGCCGCTTCAACCCTCCAGTCTGTGCAGAAGCACCCAAAAATGGAGTGAGACCGCTGCGACCTCAGTCCCCCAGAGCTCGAACCCCCACCTCTGTGAGGGAATCGGCGGCCTCCTGTCCTTGGCGTCCGCAAAAGGCATTCACCTGCGGCGAACCAGGGCCTCGGGAGAGCAGGGCCAGGCCCCATGGTAGGAGCCCGGGGGAGGCAACGGCAGCCTCTGCGGCCAGGCCTCGGGCTCTCGCCGGGGCTCTCTCGGGGCACGGGCACCCTCTCTCGCCTAGAGAGTGCCCACGCCGTCCCTGGAGCCCCGCGAGACACCTGCTTCCCGTGATAAGAGGCCCCCTGCCTCCATGGAGCTTGGAACTCTGGGGCCGGGCTGCGGGTCACTGGGCTAAGTGGCTGGAGACGCGCAGACCCCTCCGTCCCGACCGCCCCACTGCGAAGATCCCCCTGTTCCTCCATCCGTAAGGGGGTCGCCCCTTACGGATGGAGGAACAGGGGGGAGGCCCCCAGGAGATGGCATTTGTCAGAGCCGCCGCTGGCCGGTTTCCTGCCAAGACGCGGGACCCGGCAGGCAGAGGGCAGGCAGCCCCACCAGAAGCCTCCCTCGGGGCAACGGGCCCCACCCTGGACATATCAGGCCTGCTTCACAGAGTCCCTGGGGTCCTGTCCGTGGAACTGGAAGCTCTGCCCGCCACCCAGAGGTCCGTTCCTTTTCCCGTGGACCACACTTGCCAGCGCGTCTCCCACCCCGGCAGAGGCAGAGTGCCGGGGAAGAACTAGGGCCCCGGGGCCTCGATGAGGGGCGGGCCAGGGTTCCGCGCCTGGTGGGCAGGGGCCCGGGCGGGCCGGACCCACGCCCAGGGACCCCGTCTCCCGGGGGGACTCGGGCCTGAGACCTGCCTGGGGGGCTGAGAGTCTTTCTTGGCTCAAACGGCCCCACCCTGCCCCGAGGCGGCAAACCTGCACCGAGACGCTTCTACTCTCTAAAGTCTGGGCTGGACTTCGCGAGAAGGGACTGTGTCCGCTGGGACCCGGGTCCCACAGAGCTCGAACCCCCCTCCCCGTGAAGGCATCCGCGGCCTGTGGTCCTTGCTGTCCGCAAAAGGCATTCACCTGCGGAGAACCTGGGCCCAGGTGAGCGGGACCAGGCCCCACGGCAGGAGCCTAGGGAGGCCACTGGAGCCACGGGGGCCAGGGCTGGGCATTTTCCCGGGTGCTCTCTCGGGTCCCGGGTGCACTCTCTCGCCCGGGGAGTGCCCACGCCGTCCCTTGAGCCCCGCAGGACGCCTGCATCCCGCCATAAGCGGCCCACCTCCTCCATGGAGCACGGACACAGGGGGCCGGGGTGCGAGCAACTGGCCTACGTGGCGGCAAACCCGCAGACCCCTCCGTCCCGTCCCCGCCACTGCGAAGATCCCCCTGTTCTTCCATCCGTAAAGGGGTCCCCCTTTACGGATGGAAGAACAGGGGGGAGGCGCCCAGGAGATGGCTTTTGTCCGAGCCGCGGCCGGGTGGTTTACGGGCCAAGAGGCGGGGCCGCGCAGGCGCAAGCAGGCCCCCCCACCACAAGCATCCCTCCGGGCAACGTGCCCCCCCACCCCCCCTTGAGATATCAGGCCAGGTTCACAGGGTCCCTGGGCTGGTGTCAGAGTTAACGGAAGCCCTCCCTGCCATCCAGAGGACCGTGCGTTTTCCCGTGGACCACACTTCCCAGCAGCTCTCCCACCCCCGCAGAGGCAGAGTGCCAGGGAAGAACTAGGGACCTGGGGCCGGGAAGAGGGGCCGGCCACGGTTCCGCGCCAGGTGGAGCGGGTCCCGGCGGGCGGGAGGGCGGGCGGGCGGGCGGGACCCTCGTCCACGGACCTGTTCTCCTGTGGGGAGTCTGGCCTGTGCCCCGCCTGGGAGGCTAAGAGCCTTGCTTCGCCTGCAACGCCCCCACCCTGCCACAAGGCGGCAGACTTGGGCCCAGCCGCTTCAACCCTCCAGTCTGTGCAGAAGCACCCAAAAATGGAGTGAGACCGCTGCGACCTCAGTCCCCCAGAGCTCGAACCCCCACCTCTGTGAGGGAATCGGCGGCCTCCTGTCCTTGGCGTCCGCAAAAGGCATTCACCTGCGGCGAACCAGGGCCTCGGGAGAGCAGGGCCAGGCCCCATGGTAGGAGCCCGGGGGAGGCAACGGCAGCCTCTGCGGCCAGGCCTCGGGCTCTCGCCGGGGCTCTCTCGGGGCACGGGCACCCTCTCTCGCCTAGAGAGTGCCCACGCCGTCCCTGGAGCCCCGCGAGACACCTGCTTCCCGTGATAAGAGGCCCCCTGCCTCCATGGAGCTTGGAACTCTGGGGCCGGGCTGCGGGTCACTGGGCTAAGTGGCTGGAGACGCGCAGACCCCTCCGTCCCGACCGCCCCACTGCGAAGATCCCCCTGTTCCTCCATCCGTAAGGGGGTCGCCCCTTACGGATGGAGGAACAGGGGGGAGGCCCCCAGGAGATGGCATTTGTCAGAGCCGCCGCTGGCCGGTTTCCTGCCAAGACGCGGGACCCGGCAGGCAGAGGGCAGGCAGCCCCACCAGAAGCCTCCCTCGGGGCAACGGGCCCCACCCTGGACATATCAGGCCTGCTTCACAGAGTCCCTGGGGTCCTGTCCGTGGAACTGGAAGCTCTGCCCGCCACCCAGAGGTCCGTTCCTTTTCCCGTGGACCACACTTGCCAGCGCGTCTCCCACCCCGGCAGAGGCAGAGTGCCGGGGAAGAACTAGGGCCCCGGGGCCTCGATGAGGGGCGGGCCAGGGTTCCGCGCCTGGTGGGCAGGGGCCCGGGCGGGCCGGACCCACGCCCAGGGACCCCGTCTCCCGGGGGGACTCGGGCCTGAGACCTGCCTGGGGGGCTGAGAGTCTTTCTTGGCTCAAACGGCCCCACCCTGCCCCGAGGCGGCAAACCTGCACCGAGACGCTTCTACTCTCTAAAGTCTGGGCTGGACTTCGCGAGAAGGGACTGTGTCCGCTGGGACCCGGGTCCCACAGAGCTCGAACCCCCCTCCCCGTGAAGGCATCCGCGGCCTGTGGTCCTTGCTGTCCGCAAAAGGCATTCACCTGCGGAGAACCTGGGCCCAGGTGAGCGGGACCAGGCCCCACGGCAGGAGCCTAGGGAGGCCACTGGAGCCACGGGGGCCAGGGCTGGGCATTTTCCCGGGTGCTCTCTCGGGTCCCGGGTGCCCTCTCTCGCCCGGGGAGTGCCCACGCCGTCCCTTGAGCCCCGCAGGACGCCTGCATCCCGCCATAAGCGGCCCACCTCCTCCATGGAGCACGGACACAGGGGGCCGGGGTGCGAGCAACTGGCCTACGTGGCGGCAAACCCGCAGACCCCTCCGTCCCGTCCCCGCCACTGCGAAGATCCCCCTGTTCTTCCATCCGTAAAGGGGTCCCCCTTTACGGATGGAAGAACAGGGGGGAGGCGCCCAGGAGATGGCTTTTGTCCGAGCCGCGGCCGGGTGGTTTACGGGCCAAGAGGCGGGGCCGCGCAGGCGCAAGCAGGCCCCCCCACCACAAGCATCCCTCCGGGCAACGTGCCCCCCCACCCCCCCTTGAGATATCAGGCCAGGTTCACAGGGTCCCTGGGCTGGTGTCAGAGTTAACGGAAGCCCTCCCTGCCATCCAGAGGACCGTGCGTTTTCCCGTGGACCACACTTCCCAGCAGCTCTCCCACCCCCGCAGAGGCAGAGTGCCAGGGAAGAACTAGGGACCTGGGGCCGGGAAGAGGGGCCGGCCACGGTTCCGCGCCAGGTGGAGCGGGTCCCGGCGGGCGGGCGGGCGGGCGGGCGGGCGGGACCCTCGTCCACGTACCTGTTCTCCTGTGGGGAGTCTGGCCTGTGCTCCGCCTGGGAGGCTAAGAGCCTTGCTTCGCCTGCAACGCCCCCACCCTGCCACAAGGCGGCAGACTTGGGCCCAGCCGCTTCAACCCTCCAGTCTGTGCAGAAGCACCCAAAAATGGAGTGAGACCGCTGCGACCTCAGTCCCCCAGAGCTCGAACCCCCACCTCTGTGAGGGAATCGGCGGCCTCCTGTCCTTGGCGTCCGCAAAAGGCATTCACCTGCGGCGAACCAGGGCCTCGGGAGAGCAGGGCCAGGCCCCATGGTAGGAGCCCGGGGGAGGCAACGGCAGCCTCTGCGGCCAGGCCTCGGGCTCTCGCCGGGGCTCTCTCGGGGCACGGGCACCCTCTCTCGCCTAGAGAGTGCCCACGCCGTCCCTGGAGCCCCGCGAGACACCTGCTTCCCGTGATAAGAGGCCCCCTGCCTCCATGGAGCTTGGAACTCTGGGGCCGGGCTGCGGGTCACTGGGCTAAGTGGCTGGAGACGCGCAGACCCCTCCGTCCCGACCGCCCCACTGCGAAGATCCCCCTGTTCCTCCATCCGTAAGGGGGTCGCCCTTTACGGATGGAGGAACAGGGGGGAGGCCCCCAGGAGATGGCATTTGTCAGAGCCGCCGCTGGCCGGTTTCGGGCCAAGACGCGGGACCCGGCAGGCAGAGGGCAGGCAGCCCCAGCAGAAGCCTCCCTCGGGGCAACGGGCCCCACCCTGGACATATCAGGCCTGCTTCACAGAGTCCCTGGGGTCCTGTCCGTGGAACTGGAAGCTCTGCCCGCCACCCAGAGGTCCGTTCCTTTTCCCGTGGACCACACTTGCCAGCGCGTCTCCCACCCCGGCAGAGGCAGAGTGCCGGGGAAGAACTAGGGCCCCGGGGCCTCGATGAGGGGCGGGCCAGGGTTCCGCGCCTGGTGGGCAGGGGCCCGGGCGGGCCGGACCCACGCCCAGGGACCCCGTCTCCCGGGGGGACTCGGGCCTGAGACCTGCCTGGGGGGCTGAGAGTCTTTCTTGGCTCAAACGGCCCCACCCTGCCCCGAGGCGGCAAACCTGCACCGAGACGCTTCTACTCTCTAAAGTCTGGGCTGGACTTCGCGAGAAGGGACTGTGTCCGCTGGGACCCGGGTCCCACAGAGCTCGAACCCCCCTCCCCGTGAAGGCATCCGCGGCCTGTGGTCCTTGCTGTCCGCAAAAGGCATTCACCTGCGGAGAACCTGGGCCCAGGTGAGCGGGACCAGGCCCCACGGCAGGAGCCTAGGGAGGCCACTGGAGCCACGGGGGCCAGGGCTGGGCATTTTCCCGGGTGCTCTCTCGGGTCCCGGGTGCACTCTCTCGCCCGGGGAGTGCCCACGCCGTCCCTTGAGCCCCGCAGGACGCCTGCATCCCGCCATAAGCGGCCCACCTCCTCCATGGAGCACGGACACAGGGGGCCGGGGTGCGAGCAACTGGCCTACGTGGCGGCAAACCCGCAGACCCCTCCGTCCCGTCCCCGCCACTGCGAAGATCCCCCTGTTCTTCCATCCGTAAAGGGGTCCCCCTTTACGGATGGAAGAACAGGGGGGAGGCGCCCAGGAGATGGCTTTTGTCCGAGCCGCGGCCGGGTGGTTTACGGGCCAAGAGGCGGGGCCGCGCAGGCGCAAGCAGGCCCCCCCACCACAAGCATCCCTCCGGGCAACGTGCCCCCCCACCCCCCCTTGAGATATCAGGCCAGGTTCACAGGGTCCCTGGGCTGGTGTCAGAGTTAACGGAAGCCCTCCCTGCCATCCAGAGGACCGTGCGTTTTCCCGTGGACCACACTTCCCAGCAGCTCTCCCACCCCCGCAGAGGCAGAGTGCCAGGGAAGAACTAGGGACCTGGGGCCGGGAAGAGGGGCCGGCCACGGTTCCGCGCCAGGTGGAGCGGGTCCCGGCGGGCGGGAGGGCGGGCGGGCGGGCGGGACCCTCGTCCACGGACCTGTTCTCCTGTGGGGAGTCTGGCCTGTGCCCCGCCTGGGAGGCTAAGAGCCTTGCTTCGCCTGCAACGCCCCCACCCTGCCACAAGGCGGCAGACTTGGGCCCAGCCGCTTCAACCCTCCAGTCTGTGCAGAAGCACCCAAAAATGGAGTGAGACCGCTGCGACCTCAGTCCCCCAGAGCTCGAACCCCCACCTCTGTGAGGGAATCGGCGGCCTCCTGTCCTTGGCGTCCGCAAAAGGCATTCACCTGCGGCGAACCAGGGCCTCGGGAGAGCAGGGCCAGGCCCCATGGTAGGAGCCCGGGGGAGGCAACGGCAGCCTCTGCGGCCAGGCCTCGGGCTCTCGCCGGGGCTCTCTCGGGGCACGGGCACCCTCTCTCGCCTAGAGAGTGCCCACGCCGTCCCTGGAGCCCCGCGAGACACCTGCTTCCCGTGATAAGAGGCCCCCTGCCTCCATGGAGCTTGGAACTCTGGGGCCGGGCTGCGGGTCACTGGGCTAAGTGGCTGGAGACGCGCAGACCCCTCCGTCCCGACCGCCCCACTGCGAAGATCCCCCTGTTCCTCCATCCGTAAGGGGGTCGCCCCTTACGGATGGAGGAACAGGGGGGGAGGCCCCCAGGAGATGGCATTTGTCAGAGCCGCCGCTGGCCGGTTTCCTGCCAAGACGCGGGACCCGGCAGGCAGAGGGCAGGCAGCCCCACCAGAAGCCTCCCTCGGGGCAACGGGCCCCACCCCTGGACATATCAGGCCTGCTTCACAGAGTCCCTGGGGTCCTGTCCGTGGAACTGGAAGCTCTGCCCGCCACCCAGAGGTCCGTTCCTTTTCCCGTGGACCACACTTGCCAGCGCGTCTCCCACCCCGGCAGAGGCAGAGTGCCGGGGAAGAACTAGGGCCCCGGGGCCTCGATGAGGGGCGGGCCAGGGTTCCGCGCCTGGTGGGCAGGGGCCCGGGCGGGCCGGACCCACGCCCAGGGACCCCGTCTCCCGGGGGGACTCGGGCCTGAGACCTGCCTGGGGGGCTGAGAGTCTTTCTTGGCTCAAACGGCCCCACCCTGCCCCGAGGCGGCAAACCTGCACCGAGACGCTTCTACTCTCTAAAGTCTGGGCTGGACTTCGCGAGAAGGGACTGTGTCCGCTGGGACCCCGGGTCCCACAGAGCTCGAACCCCCCTCCCCGTGAAGGCATCCGCGGCCTGTGGTCCTTGCTGTCCGCAAAAGGCATTCACCTGCGGAGAACCTGGGCCCAGGTGAGCGGGACCAGGCCCCACGGCAGGAGCCTAGGGAGGCCACTGGAGCCACGGGGGCCAGGGCTGGGCATTTTCCCGGGTGCTCTCTCGGGTCCCGGGTGCCCTCTCTCGCCCGGGGAGTGCCCACGCCGTCCCTTGAGCCCCGCAGGACGCCTGCATCCCGCCATAAGCGGCCCACCTCCTCCATGGAGCACGGACACAGGGGGCCGGGGTGCGAGCAACTGGCCTACGTGGCGGCAAACCCGCAGACCCCTCCGTCCCGTCCCCGCCACTGCGAAGATCCCCCTGTTCTTCCATCCGTAAAGGGGTCCCCCTTTACGGATGGAAGAACAGGGGGGAGGCGCCCAGGAGATGGCTTTTGTCCGAGCCGCGGCCGGGTGGTTTACGGGCCAAGAGGCGGGGCCGCGCAGGCGCAAGCAGGCCCCCCCACCACAAGCATCCCTCCGGGCAACGTGCCCCCCCACCCCCCCTTGAGATATCAGGCCAGGTTCACAGGGTCCCTGGGCTGGTGTCAGAGTTAACGGAAGCCCTCCCTGCCATCCAGAGGACCGTGCGTTTTCCCGTGGACCACACTTCCCAGCAGCTCTCCCACCCCCGCAGAGGCAGAGTGCCAGGGAAGAACTAGGGACCTGGGGCCGGGAAGAGGGGCCGGCCACGGTTCCGCGCCAGGTGGAGCGGGTCCCGGCGGGCGGGAGGGCGGGCGGGCGGGCGGGACCCTCGTCCACGGACCTGTTCTCCTGTGGGGAGTCTGG